>NC_133224.1:1329328-1629328 GCF_040436345.1 Pagrus major
CTCCTCTCCTCCTCCTCCTCTCCTCCTCTCCTCCTCCTCCTCTCATCCTCTCCTCCTCCTCCTCCTCCTCCTCCTCCTCCTCTCCTCCTCCTCTCCTCCTCCTCCCTCCTCTCTCCTCCTCCTCTCCTCCTCTCCTCCTCCTCTCCTCCTCCTCCCTCCTCTCTCCTCCTCCTGCTCCTCCTCCTCTCCTCCTCTCCTCCTCTCCTCCTCCTCCTCCTCTCCTCCTCTCCTCCTCCTCCTCTCTCCTCTCCTCCTCCTCCTCCTCTCCTCCTCTCCTCCTCCTCTCCTCCTCCTCTCCTCCTCCTCCCTCCTCTCTCCTCCTCCTCTCCTCCTCTCCTCCTCCTCTCCTCCTCCTCCCTCCTCTCTCCTCCTCCTGCTCCTCCTCCTCCTCTCCTCCTCTTCATCAGTTCTGTAAGACAGTGAGGAAGCTGTTGCTGAGTCGTCGTGTTGCCAAGGTGACAGCGTTGCTGGGGGCGTGTCTGCTGCTCTACGTCAGGGCAGTGAGCGCATGCTCCGCCCTGCTGCTGCCCTTCCTCATCTGGATGGCGTCATAAACATGATGGGAAATTAAAAACACATGAAGATAATCTGTGACATATAAAATGATGACATGTGTTATAAATAAATAAACAAATAAACAAACAAATAAATAAATAAATATTCTTCAGTTTGTTGCATGTGCAACTACGATCATAACGATATAATAAACTGTTTACATATTCAATGATTTGAGTAGCTTAATTTAAACATTCACAAGAATAACAGCTTATATTTTGATTTTATTAAATGTATTTTTTTTTCATTTTATATATTTATACTGTTGACAGCAGCCAGCTAGAAAGAAGAAACATTAAATAAATGTATTATTTACACATTAAATATTTTTATTCTTTATATTTTAATTTTAAACGTTCAGAACGTATCTACATGATGTCCCGCCTTCCGTGCCCCAGATCGACTTGCTGATTGGCTCTAAGGGACTGTCAATCATAATTCCGGCCAGTTGATTTGTTGCGTTGGTAAGAGTTTATTTTTGTTAGTTAACTAAGTTAGAAGATCATTTAGCTAGATTCAAATTAATATAATTAATCATTTAAATATCTATACATCTAATTTAATTTATTTATGTTATATTTTATACGCCCCGTGTTCCGTGCCCCCAGATAGACACGCTGATTGGCTCGGAGGGACTGTCAATCATAATTCCAGCCCGGTGATTCGTCCACACACAGTTCTCAGGTAACTCGTTACTTCTGGCCCAACTTTAACTGAAGTTCGTGACAGTTTGATCTCTAAACTGCTGCTGTGCGACATTTTAAGACTTTTGTGGAAGAAGACGGTTCACTGAGAGGGGAAATGGCGACAGGCCGAGCAGGTAAGAGTTTAACGAGCCCGGCGGGGAGGACGACGCTCCGCGGGGGAGCTGAAGGTCCGTTACCGTTACTGCTAGCTAACTGTCGTTACAGAGCCGCTAGCTTAGCTCCCGTGGGCCGAGCCGACACCTGCTGGTTCCGTCTGCAGCTTGTGGTGTTGTTTTGTGGACTTTTTCCCACCTGGATGAATAAATCTGAGAGTTTCACACGCTGGTTGACGAGCTGACTTCTTCAATTAATGTGTGCTGTCGCTCATTAGCAGCTGGGTGTGAAACTCCTCAGAAAGTAACAAAGTTAGCTGAACAGAAGGTTGAAAAGCAGCTTAATTTAACTTAAATTTCACATTCTGAGATCTTATCTAAGTAAAGCAAACATCAGGATCAGTGTTAGGATAATTTATCCCCTTGCAGTGTCACTTTTTGGCCAAAATCATAAATCAAAACGAGAGTAATCAAGACAAGCTAATGTTAGCATGCTGGCTAACAACATCATACATCTCAGATTGGGTTATTGGGCAACACGGATTAAAACTAGCACACATCACAGCAGTTTTAACTATATTTGCTCATGTGAGTGTAAAGTTTACATCCTGACGGTGACTTTAAATCATATCATAGCAACTAAATGTAGTTTTTACCTGTGTGTCAGGTAAATTCAGACACACAAAGGTAATTAAGCTCAAAAACAAAGAGTAAAAAAACCTAAAACACAACATGTTAAGTTAAAACAGGTGTTCAGCCTGAGTTGAAGTTAATTATGTCCTGTTGGCTGTTTCCTGCAGTGATAGATTCATGTGGCGTGCGATCCAGAATGTGTGAGGCGTCTACAGCCTTCATTTAAAGTTGATCTTAAAATTAAAGTCATTTTATGACCTTAAATATGGTCATTGTTTTAATAAAATACAGTAAATGCTGTTTGATATTGTCATTGTCTTGTTTGGGACATAATTACTCTTAATTTGAAGTTTCAGTTTGAAAATAAAGATTTTTCTCTGCTAAAACTACATGTCTGCAAAAAGACAATTAGACATGTAACCAGAATCAGTTGTAGTATTATTTTAGTTCTTATTTTCAGTATTTATTGATCTGTCAGTTTTTCTTTTGGACCATAACATGTAAGAAAACACTTGAAAATGTCCCTCGTTAGTCATTTTGGTTATCAATCATATGTATTTGATATACAGCTGCAACAAACGATTGTTTTCATTCTCGATTAATCGATTAGTTGTTTGGTCTATAAATATGTCAGTCAGTGTTTCCTGATGGCGTCCTTTAATGTCTGAAACAAACTTTCACTTATATTCACACAAAAAAAATGACTTAAATCAAATATAATTTCAACATCATGGCCACCAACTGAGTGATGTTATGAAGACGAGCTGATCTACTGTGTGAGCTCGATTACTGAAGTGAGACTTTTTGTGATTAAATTAAAAATCATTGCTCTCTAACCTGAGCTGAGACCAGCTGCAGTATACCAGATGTTAACAGGACAGGTCACTGTGATGTTTGATGGACAGACGGAGACAGAGACTCAGACGGAGACCTGGACGGAGACAGCGGTAACGTCAGCCCTCTGGAGGGCGCCGAGGAGTTCAAGGCGTCCTGTGCCAAAGAGATGGCGCTGCTGAACCTGATGGAGAAGACGGGGTACAACATGGTGCAGGAGAACGGGCAGAGGAAGTACGGCGGACCACCGCCAGGTGTGTGTACAGAGCATGACAACAGTTTACTACTTCTAAACGTTAAAGTATTTAATTGATTATTTGAAACGTTGATTTTTCTGCCAATGGATTAGCCGGTTAATTGCGTCAGCATTAACATGTGGGCTGTGACAGTTATGGAGAATAAGACTCACTGAAATACTCCTGACAAGATGCCAGAGAGGCTGATGGGAAATTTCAGAGATGTTTTTTTTTAGAAGGAACCAAGACGAAAGATAAAGCTGCAGTCAGTGTCATCAGAGGACAGCCTGGTTTAACACGACTAATAAGAACACAAGAGAGGAACATCTGTCAGCGCACACAGATTAGTGTTTGTGTGGACGAGTCACAGGAACAGTATGTGTGAGATGAGGAGCGCGTACAAGACGTTAATTTAATTTACAGTCGACTGATGAATGTCTGATTAAAGTCATCCGGTGGAAAATCCTGCTGCGTTTGAGGGATTAATAACCCAAATAATATGTTCCTTGATTACATAAAACCCCTGTGAGCTTTGTAGTACGTGAAGGAAGACGTGAGTGAATTATAAAACATCCTCGCTTAAACCTGTCGACACATGACACACAAGAAAACAACTACCTAAGTGCTCACCTGCTCTGATGCAGCTATTTGCAAAAAGTAACTAGTAACTAAAGTTATCAAATAAATGTAGTGGAATAGAAAGAGTACAATAAGTAATATTTGCCTGGTGTTAACCCACTCTGTGCTGTAGTTAACTGACCTCAGCTGTTACATTAGTGCCAGTATTAAGTGAGTGCAGGATGGCAGGAGATCCAGACCTTCAGCTCCAGCCTGGTGTTGAACCCACACTGTGTCTCTGCTGCAGGCTGGGAGGGCCCGCCCCCTCAGCGGGGCTGCGAGGTGTTCGTGGGGAAGATCCCCAGAGACATGTACGAGGACCAACTGGTGCCTCTGTTCGAGAGAGCTGGCAGGATTTACGAGTTCAGACTGATGATGGAGTTCAGCGGAGAGAACCGCGGCTACGCCTTCGTCATGTACACCAGCAGGTAACTGTGTGCCGCCCCCTCTGGTCGGGTGACATCCTGTCGAATACGAATCTTTTTCCAGGTGTAGTGTTCAAGTTGTGACAGTAGACAGTTTGATTTAGTCTCAGAACCTGAATTACACTGTGTCAAAAACAACTGTTCATTTTATAAACCACGATAAGGCAGCAGATCTTCACATTTAAGAAGCTGGAACGAGATGATGTTTGACATTTTTGTGATTAATCAATTATGAAAACAGTCGGCGACTAATCACAGCAGCTCTAAACCAAAATCTACTCACACACATTCGTTTAGAGGACAGACGAGTGGACACATTAGATCACGTGGATCTAATAAGAATATATTATCCTGGAAATGTGGATCATAAACCACCTTTATTTTGAAAAACTGGAATATCAACAGTGGTTAACAAAGTCTTGGTGGTTATTGATTGTGGTGCAGAGAGGCGGCTCAGAGGGCCATCCAGATGTTGGACAACTACGAGATCTGTCCGGGGAAGTTCATCGGAGTGTGCGTGAGTCTGGACAACTGCCGCCTCTTCATCGGCGCCATCCCCAAAGACAAGAGGAAGGACGAGATCATGGAGGAGATGAACAAGGTACCAACACCTTCACACATGCTGCATCCGAGCAGGAACTCACAATCAGTCACGTTCTCCTTTATATGTGACTGAGGAGTGGAGACAAACAGGTACCATGAACGTGAACTCATCGGATGGAGCTGTGACTCCTACAGACGAGAGAATAAATGAGTTTCATGAACTCATGAAATTATTTCCAGGACTTGGACGCCTTCAATTAACTTTTGGAAAAAGTTAATTGAAGTTGTTAAAATAATCTTTTTAAACTTGGAAACAAAATGAAGTCGACTAAAACAGCAGCTGACGAAACATTTTTCATCGGTGTCGTATTTGTAAAGGAACATTTAAGTGACGTGGTGTGAACGGATGATGGAAGCAGATATGTTATACTACTACCGGCCAAAAGTATGTGGACACTGGTGGAAAATTAGCTGGAACCCGGTCGTGAGGAACATCTCAGGCTACAGTAATCGTGTCCATCAGCATGTCTGTGCTTCACTCTGATTACACCCTCCTGTCGTGTGTCCATGTGTGTCGCAGGTGACGGACGGCGTGGTGGATGTGATCGTGTATCCCAGCTCCACGGACAAAAGCAGAAATCGAGGTTTTGCCTTCGTCGAGTACGAATCCCACAAAGCAGCAGCGATGGCCCGGAGGAAGCTCATCCCTGGTACACGCTCCGTACTCACTTCCTGTCTCCTTTTCTATTGTTAAGTCTGTCGTCTCTCTGCTGCTGAGTCACCACTGCTCTCTACATCACCTCCATCTGAGCCCACTCTGGTCAGCTGCTGTGTTCGTCCAGCAGAGGGAGGCAGATCACTCACTACAACAGTGAGGTTTAGAGAGTTGATTGTTCAACTGCAGCTTTTTCTGTTATTTAACCTTCTCTTGATGCTATTGGAGCTGAAATTGATCAGTCAGTCTACAGACAATTAATCAGCACCTGTTTTGATTTGTGGTCGATTTATTTTTAAAGTATCAATACAAAAAAATCCTTGTTACGACTTAATTCTGAGGAGCAGTGGGATAGTAAATCAGGTGTTTTGGACTGTTTGTTGTTATTTGTTAACTTAATACTATTTCCACACATTTTTTAGACCTGATCAATAATCATTCAATCAAGAAACTAACGGCCCGAGTGCAGCACTGATTCCCAATAAGACTGGATGTTGTGTAAAACCCAAATAAAACCAGTTTCCTGTTGAATTGTGTCCAACTTTACCTTTCAAAATAAAAGTCCTGGATGTCCCAGTACACACTGTGTAACTGCCTGTAGAAGAACAAGACGTAACCATCTCAGAGCCTTCTCATTAAAGTAGCTTACAACATTCAGTGTGATGAAAACAAATCATTTCCATGTCCAACAGGGACCTTCCAGCTGTGGGGTCACACCATCCAGGTGGACTGGGCCGAGCCTGAGAAGGACGTGGACGTGGAGGTCATGCAGCGCGTCAGAGTCCTTTATGTAAGTATGAAACCTTCAGAAATATTGATCCCTTGCTAGAAGTTTTCCCCGTGAGGAAACTTACTCTGTGATCGATGGGAAAGGAGGAAATATAGATCACGTCAGACTTGTTACTTTGTAAAGCCCACTTCAGTGGGAGTGAGAAAACTTCAGCGAAGCCTTTAATTCAGGATGAGTCGGATAAAGACGGTCGGCTCCGGCTCTGCTCTCAGTCGGGTCAGTGTTTCAGGAAGACGGCTGTGAGAGAAATTCCTCCGGCTCGTTCAGATCAGAGGTGAGACGGAGAGAGGAGCAGCAGGAGGAGACCAGCAGGAGCTGCTCCTCCTCCAGGGGATCAATTACTGTGGAGGCTTTTACTCTGAAACACTGGGATGTGCTCTGAGGGCAACAAACTCAACAAGCCCCTCACACATGTGTGAGGGAGGGTATTGGGTATTTTTAGCAGAGGAGGCCCAGAGGTAAAGAAAGCCCTCAGTGTGTGTGTGTGTGTGTGTGTGTGTGTGTGTGTGTGTGTGTGTGTGTGTGTGTGTGTGTGTGTCTGACTCTCTCTGAGTAACAGCAGATCAGGACGGCTGTAATTATCCTGCAAGTACAACGGCTGACAGGATCAGTGAGGGATAACGCCCAACGAGGTGTCCATTATCAGGAATTAATCCATTAATTCCTGATTAATCCATTTATCCCCGTCATTAATCAGGCATGAAAAATTAAGACCATTCATTTATATTTTCATGCTTCTTGCCATCAAAATTAAAAGTCTCTCATGAGCCACAGCTCCGTGTCCCCGGCAACACCAGCACAATCATCACCATCTCATGAGCTTCACGTAATGGGAATGTTGTGCGGGCCTTAGACACGACCTAGCAACGGAGATAAACTGGTCCGGTCAGCTCGGTGAACTCTTTGGCTCGGCTGTTTGTGCGTTTGACAAACAGTAAATATAATCTGACAGTATACTGTGTACTTCCACCGGCTCCGCTGTGTTGCGTATCTGCCCGTAAAATACGTAAGGCTTTTATTTTTGCCAGATGCTGAAGCACGGAACGACGAACATCAAAACATCTGGTTAATTTTCAGAATAAAACACTCGTCACAAAAAGAGACAAACATTAACCTTTTGTCTGTCTGTTGTGATGAAAAGGAAGAGGATCACAGAAAAGTTGCAACAGTTCAGTCTGAGGAGAACATTCGTATCACGACCATCCATCCAGGTGATAATGAGGTATTTCACAGGGAGCAAAGCCACGAACCGGGCTTAAAAATCCTCTGCAGCACCACTGACCTGCAGATGATTTGAAATGACATCTCAGGACTTTTGCCAAAAGTAAACGCAGAGTGAAAACAGAGCAAAAGGCCAAAGGCCAAAGTTATTTGGGTTTAGACTCACGTGAGGTGAAGGTTTACACACTGAACTTGTTTGTTACATTATAATCCATCAGAATTTAACAGAACCAATAACCCAGTTAAATGTTCCTCTCTGTCCGTGCTCCAGGTTCGTAACCTGATGCTGAGCACCACTGAGGAAACTCTTCTTCAGGAGTTCTCCTGCTTCAAACCGGGCTGTGTGGAGCGAGTCAAGAAGCTCACCGACTACGCCTTCATCCACTACCGCAGCCGCGAGGACGCCATCACCGCGCTGGGCCTCATGAACGGGGCCCAGATCGACGGAGCGAGCGTGGAGGTGACGCTGGCCAAACCTGTCGGCGTCAAAGACTGGAGCGTCACCGGGAGGAGGTACAACAGCAGAGGATACCTGGGAAACAACGCAGCAGGAGCGGGAGGAGACGGAGGGAACGGGACCTTTTTCCTGCACAGGAGCAACGGAGGGATGATGGGAGGAGGCGGGGACAGATATTCTACACTGAGAGCCCTGCACACCCGCCTGGGAAGCCCCTTCTACGACGCAGCAGGAGGTGAGGACGAGACTCAGAGTGGTAATCAGCATATCGTCAAAATCAATAAATGTTAAAGTGACAGCTTTATAATGAGGTCTGTAGAGCGGCAGAGAAATCCTGACTACAGATCGTGTTGTACTCCACTTGTCAGAAAACATTTCAACAGATGTCACATCCTCAGGATTTAAGTGAAAACTAAAGTTGTGATGCAGAAGAGATCTTTCTATCAGACTGTGCAGCCTCAGGTTGAATTTAGATGCTGGGTAACTTCTCTTAACATCTCAAAAAGCTTGCTTTTCTTTTATTTCAAGCTTTTTTCTGATTTAGCTCACAACAAACAGCAGATGAAGATAAATTCATCTCAACTCTGGAGAAACTTTCTGTTTCCGTAGTGTGAAAGTGAGAGCGCTCTCCATCCAATTTAAAATGTTCATGTGCAGCGAGTTATTAAAGACGACCGACCATGAATCATTAATCATCATCGTCTTCATCCGGAGCTGAATGATCATTTTCATTTAGATAGAAGTGAAGCGCCTGCAGCTCCTCATGACGTCTTACAAAGTGAAGTCAGATCTCTGCTCTGTGTTTCTGCTTCTTCTCTCAAGGCAGTTGTTGCTTCTAACAATCGTTAGATACACACAGCGTTTTGATATCACAGCGCTGTATTAGATATATCGCTCAGCTCGACTCGGACACCTGTAACGAGGAGGTTGTCAGTGTGAAGAACGAGCTGTTTCTGCCTGTTCATTAACTCTGTCGGAGCTCCATTTTGTTTGTCACTCACACGGCCTCTCTCTTCTTCTTCTTCTATTTCATTCAATTCGCTGAGTGTTCAATTTTCCATCCTGCAAGTTTGAGCAGGTTTTTGACTTTTTTAATCCATTACACCCCACATTCATCCAATTCTCACTCTTATATTGACACGGACGTGATAGTAATCTGGCGATGAAGCAAAAACTCCAGTTTCCCTCCCCGACGCCCGCAGACATTTTGTGAAAATGAGAAAAGTTCTGGAGTTAACGCTCCCACAAATGGACTGTGAAATATTTATGAGAGGAGTAGTGAAGGGGTAGATAAGAGAGAGAGACTCCTGAGAAAAGGAATTAAAGATTCACTTTGGGAGTTTGAGACATGGAGGAGGGAAGAGACAGTCTGACGGACAGAGGAGGACAGATTCAGGAAGACGTGTTGATGGAGATGAGAGAGGAGCTGCTTCATGTTCAGCTACACTCAATAATGACTGTAATTAACACTCATTAAAGGACAAAAAGAAAAAAAGTCTAAACGAGGGGTTGAGTGCAGGAAGTCAGAGGGATTCTGGGAAATGTGGTGCAGTTTTGCTGTAGCACTAGCAGCTCTGTTGCAGCGAGATAAAGAGGCCGCCATTAATCTTTATTTACTCTTATAGAAATAAAGCTGATTCAGGGTGACAGTGATGCATCGATGGTGAAAGTGTTAAACAGCCAAATGAAAGCAGCGCACATTTACACTTAATCATGAATAGCCAGAGTTTGTTGGAGCTTTAAGATACAGATCATCTTTCACTATGTGTTTAAGACCAGAAGAATCTGCCCCTGAATGCACCCCTCCGCTAAATTAATGACACGATTAGCATAACTGGATATGTTTCATGGATCAGGGTGATTATAGCAGCGCCAGACGACTTGAATCTAAAACAGTTTGAACAAAGTCTTCAAACATTTCTACAGAATTAAAGTGTAAAACAAGAAGAGACTAATGGAAAGTAATAAAACTTAGTCAATAGAATCGATTCACAAATGTCAACAATCCATCTTCTAAGTCTTAATTAGTAGCGTGATGTTGACGGGACAATAAAGGTGGAACTAAACTTCGAGGGTAGTGCAGCACCGGGACAATTTACAGCACGCACATGCTAGAGTTATCTTTAAGTTCATCTTTAAATGAGGCAGGGGCTGCAAGCCTTTCTTTTATTTAATAACTGGATAATTACCTTTTGCAAGATGAACTTTAAGCAGGCCACTGACCGGTGCACAGTTATCAACTGCAGAGCATCTGTCCGTCTGTCTGGCAGTTTCTTAATAGCAGAGAGATTTCTCTGTGATCTGACTCAATAAATGGATCAGTAAAAAGCCTGAGGTCATGCTTCATCAGGTCTGTCAGTCAGACGACAAGCAAACAACTTTTAAAATGTTTGTTCCCTGAATGGAGTTTGGATCGATCAGGACTATGCTGTGCTGAGACATATTTTCATGACTTACCAGGTTGTCAGACTTCCTCGCTCACTTTCCTCCACGACGGCTCCTTTTTGTCCGGTCGCTGTACGAGTAGATGTGTTATCGTTCAGCTCTGGGTGTCTGCAAACGGCCACGATTAGTGATTATTATCCTCTCCTCTATTGTTGGTCACGTTCAACGTCCGGACATCAGCGACACCAGAACCAGAATCAAATTGTGGGATTGCCAAAGATTCACAGCCCTAACAGTCAACATCACATCTGTTGCTGTAGCTGTTTTATGTAGTCAGTTAAAGTTAACTTGTTACCTCCAGGCTACAACAGACACATCTTTATCTTCAGATTTGGTGTTAGTCAACATGTTTGGCTAATGAGCGCTAATGCTAATCCTCTGAGTGTGTGTGTGTGTGTGTGTGTCATCAGAGGATCCAGAGAGGTGTGTGTACCCCCTGTTTGCCGGCACTCCGCTCTCCCCCACCAACCTGCAGGCGCTGAAGCAGAGTCAGATCGCCTCCGCCGTCAATCTGCTCGACTTCTACTGCAGCAAGAACTTCTGGTCCCAGCCCGAGTACCAGCTGTACTCCACACCTGGACGGGACGGGAAACTGCTGCTCCTCTACAAGGTGCGTCACCTGCCTCCACCTCCTGTCACCTGACTCCACTTCACTTTACTTCACAGTGACCACAAGCCTCACTGCAGCCCATAAACAGCAGAATATATTCATGCAGAATAAATACATAAATGTTTATTTGTTTACATTTTAAAGAGTGTGTGTGTGTGTGTGTGTGTGTTTGTGTGTGTGTGTGTGTGTGTGCAGGTGTTGATCCCGTCAACACGAAGCACCTACATGCCTGACAAGCTGTGTGTGCTGCTGGATGACGCCAAAGAGCTGGCTGCACAGACCACCCTGTGGAACCTGGGTACGCACACACACACACACACACACACACACACACACACACACAGTGCTTACAGGCATCCAGACGCAGTTTGACATTCAGTTTATGATCTGTGTTGTCTGTGTGTGTGCTGGGTTGTTTACTGTATGCACACGTATAAACACACTGTTTACAATACAGCGTGTGAATAAACAAGCAGCCTGTTAGCTGTTAGCTGTTAGCAGGGGTCAGACAGACTGCTTAAGTTTGTCTCTCAGTTTGGTGGAGTTAGTTTACAGCTGTGGAGCAAATGGCAGCAAAACCCACCTGTCCCCCGTGTTTGATTGTTTTTATAACAGTTGGTCCACCATTTTAAATCCCTTTTGCCTTTAATGCCTTTAATTAACATGCTCAGTTTGAAGGAAGAAGTTTATCGCACGTATCCGTGTGACTGAAATTAGCTTTCATGTTTATCACATTTGCTTCCTCACGGTGTGCGGTTGGTATCTTTAAAGCACATCGCATGATGCTGTCAACGTGTGTTGCATTTAAAAAGGACGGAGTTTTCACCGCCAACCATTTTAAAGCGAGGTTGAGGAAAAACGTGTCAAGAAATGTGAGTCAGTCTCTCAATTTCATGTCTCTTCCTCTCAATCCTTCATTTAAACAGTAAAAGTTTTCTCTGCTGCAGTGATTTGGTTTCAGAAGCGTCACCTTTCTCATTCCTCTTGGTTGAACAGGTGCAGAGGTGTCGTAGAGGAACCTGTTATTGGTGGACAAGGTGTAGTAATCTACTGTCCACAGAGCCGGTGTAGCAGATAATGAAGCAAAATCCATTTTAAAACACTATTTGTATTCATACAGCAGAGCAGTCTGGAGCTGAAGCAGCGTAATAATCTGTGTTTGCATTATTACATTTTGACGCTCTTAATCTAACCATCATCATTTATTCAGATTCATATTACTGTGTAATCTGTCTGCTGGACTAAACTCGCTGCCTTCACTTAATTCAGAGTTTTTGCTCGTCACTGGACTCAGGGATGAGCAGAAACCTCTGAAGACTGCCTTCTTGAGTGGCAGTTTTCAGAAGTTCAGGACCCTGCAGGCGTCTCAGTTTCTTGAACTATCAGGTCACCTGAACGCTGCCGGGATGTCTGAGTCTCAGAAAATGAACTAGTTTGACTTCAGAACAGATTGGACCGATCCAGACGGGTTTGGCAGCCTCGTTATGTCGCGTATTGTCTGAAATGTGTCGTAGCAGCTGTCAGAGTCTGAACTCGTGCCATCCGGAGCTCCCACTGAGCCAATCACAGTCTCTCACGTCTCTCACAACATGTTGAACATTTGAGGAGCTCTGTTCAAAACGAGATGATTGAAAATGAACATCACCTGCTGACTGGAACCAGATCAAAACTGCCCGAATCCCACTGAAGTTACAAGTTATCTGTTTTGTTGACATCTGTTCTGCTACATCATTCACATTTAGAGCGACTGAGACGTGATCAGAGTGGTTTTATTGCACGTGTTAATGAACTTCTTTCAATCCACTCAGTGGTACATGATCTGTCCACACTAAACCTGCTGAATTAAAAACACATTTCAAGCTCAGATGGGAGCCTCTACGCCCGCCCTAGAGCCTGCAACAGCCAACGAGTGATCGTGTAGACAAAATGACCCTCTCTCTTCTGCCTCCTCTCTCCTGAGCCACTTTCACGCCAGCCTCCGGATGATTGATGCATCATGTAGCCAATGAGATTTCAGATCCAGTAATATATAGTTTATATCAGTTTTTAAAGCCCTAAACCTGGAAATGATGTAAGTTCATGTAGTTTGATGCTCTTTGATCAGGCTGTTTGTCCACCTTGTTGTTGACTGTTATATCTGCACAAAGTTAGTGAGAATGAGGAAATGAAGAATATAATGAGTTTTTGCTCCTGTTACTCTCAGGCAGGTCAAAGAACTGACATTTCTTTGGCTGAATATTTCCTCAGAAAATATGTGTTCAGTGTTTATTTTCAGTGATGTTTTTATTAAATTTGAACTTGGTCCATGTGAGGCTGGATGATGTGGACACGTTGTGTTTCCCAGCTAATAGGAGCAGCTACAGGTCGTATTTTCACATTAAAAAGCGAGGAGAAATAAATAATTCAGTGTGTTCAAACTCCTATTGATTAATGACAGAAACACACACAGAGCTGCTGACAGCTTGGGAAAATAATAATCTTAAAACATTTCAAAACAGCCTAAAATGTTTCTGGTTCAACAACAGCTTTGAATGTACTTTGGACTGAGATGTTTAAGATCATTTACATACATGTCCTGCCAGGTGAACCAGTGTCTCTGATCTTTAAAACATGACCATGAACTGATCTTTGGCTGGATGGAGCTTCTGACTATTTTTACCAGATGAAGAGATATTTGAAGAGTCTCCCATCGAGCCTTCGTTGAACCACACAGCTGCTCCGTCCTGAAAATAGAGCACAACTCCAGTTTTCCTAAATGTGTCTCTTGGGGTCGCAGCTTGAGTGCAGCAGCCGTATACGCAGTAAAATGCCGTCTCATCAGCCTGTCAGTGAAGAGGAGCAGTGAGGAAGTGTTTCAGAGCACAAAGAGGCTGAAATAAAATGGTTTTTCCTAATTGACTTTCAGGAAGCAGGTTTGTGTCGTCGCAGCTCTCTCGGGTCCCTGCGGTCTGCAACAAGCCGACCCGAACGCAATTAAAAATGTTTTTCTGGACACGAGATGTTACTTTGAAAACGTGAAAAGGAAAGTTGGGAGTGCCCGCGCTGCTGGAAGGAAGTCCGCCCTGCGGTGGGCGCTTTTAATCAAACTCTCTTACACCACATCCATTTTTTATGATGCTCGCAGCTCCACAGGGACCTGAATATCTCTGCCAGTGATGGAGCTCAACCCACAACATGCAGTCTGTCCTCCTCCTCCTCCTCCTCCTCTCTCACTCTGTCCTCTGACATCCTAATCTGTGTTCGTCCTGCAGTCATCCCTCCCTGCAGGAGCTAATGCTGAGTGTTTTGGTGGTAATTGACCTCCAAAATAAGTGAATTTGCAGAAACGTTTAATTATTAATTGTGGCTTTCCCCCCGAGCAGCATCACACTGGCTATTTTGAATTGTGATTATTCCTTGAAATTAAACTCCAGGCTTGTATCGTCGGTGGACTCACAGTTGAATGTTTAACAAACAACAGTTTCTGCTTCTGTAATCTGAACCTACACTCTTGATGTCAGCACTGTAAGTCTTTCAAGTTCTGTTCTCAGTATATAAAACGGTTAATCGCCCGAACTTAGAGTTGCTTTCCCAAAAAGGCTGTTAGTTTGGGATTGTTGGCAGACAAAGACAGCCGGAAGATGTCCTGGTGTCTGGTTAAAGAAATGCTACAGCAGCTGCATCTCATCTCTTGAGGAGTGGCCGCTGTGTTGTTGAATCAGACTCTGGTCTTCACACCTGTAGCTGCCACTAGTTGCCTGTTAGTAATGTGTGTTCTCACAACACAAACACAACAACACAAACTCCTCCAGTGTAACACACCTCAGGGCACTTTTCACATGATGATTCACTCACTTCTCTCAGAAAAGTGTTGGGACGTCAGGAAGTACCTGTTTATTATCTGTGAGCTGCTGTTCATCAGCCAGGAGACACTTTGTCCCTCAATTGAATCTTTAACATGTCTCCTGTCTCCTCTCTCCTCTCTCCTCTCCTGTCTCCTCTCCTGTCTCCTCTCTCCTCTCCTGTCTCCTCTCCTGTCTCCTCTCTCCTGTCTCCTCTCTCCTCTCCTCTCTCCTCTCTCCTCTCTCCTCTCTCCTCTCTCCCGTCTCCTCTCTCCTCTCTCCTCTCCTGTCTCCTCTCTCCTGTCTCCTCTCCTCTCTCCTCTCTCCTCTCCTGTCTCCTCTCTCCTGTCTCCTCTCCTCTCTCCTCTGTCCTCTCTCCCGTCTCCTCTCTCCTCTCCTGTCTCCTCTCTCCTGTCTCCTCTCCTCTCTCCTCTGTCCTCTCTCCCGTCTCCTCTCTCCTCTCCTGTCTCCTCTCCTGTCTCCTCTCTCCTGTCTCCTGTCTCCTCTCTCCTGTCTCCTCTCCTCTCTCCTCTCTCCTGTCTCCTCTCCTCTCTCCTGTCTCCTCTCTCCTGTCTCCTCTCCTCTCTCCTGTCTCCTCTCTCCTGTCTCCTCTCCTCTCTCCTCTCCTGTCTCCTCTCTCCTGTCTCCTGTCTCCTCTCTCCTGTCTCCTGTCTCCTCTCTCCTGTCTCCTCTCCTCTCTCCTGTCTCCTCCCTCCTGTCTCCTCCCTCCTGTCTCTCCTCTCCTGTCTCCTCTCTCCTCTCTCCTCTCCTCTCCTCTCTCCTCTCTCCTCTCCTCTCTCCTCTCTCCTCTCTCCTGTCTCCTCTCTCCTGTCTCCTCTCTCCTCTCTCCTCTCTCCTGTCTCCTGTCTCCTCTCTCCTCCCTCCTGTCTCCTCCCTCCTGTCTCCTCCCCTTTCTCCTCTCTCCTCTCTCCTCTCTCCTGTCTCCTCTCCTCTCCTGTCTCCTCTCTCCTGTCTCCTGTCTCCTCTCCTCTCCTGTCTCCTCTCTCCTCTCTCCTCTCTCCTGTCTCCTCTCCTCTCTCCTGTCTCCTCTCCTCTCCTGTCTCCTGTCTCCTCTCTCCTCTCTCCTGTCTCCTCTCCTCTCCTGTCTCCTCTCTCCTGTCTCCTCCCTCCTTTCTCCTCTCTCCTGTCTCCTCCCTCCTGTCTCCTCCCTCCTCCCTCCTCCCTCCTCTCTCCTCTCTCCTCTCTCCTGCAGACACGTCCCTCTTCAGCGGAGCTTCCTGTGATTCTCCCAGCACCCCCTCTCCTCCCCTCGCCGTCCCGCCGTCGGCCACCAGTCCCAGGCTGCTGACCTGCGGCGGCAGGGCCTTCGCCTCCTGCCTGCCTCCTCCTCCCCCGCCCTCTCCCTTCCCCCTCTCCCCCCTCCCGTCTCTGTCCTCGCTCAGCCCCTCGTCGCCTTTCTACTGACGGTGAGACACAAGAGATGTTGATGTGGAGTTTTACCATAATTAACCTCTGATGAATCACGTAAGGTTACATTTCTGTGTGGGATTGTTTTCACAGCCGGTTTCTGAAAGGAAAGACAAACGATAGCTGCAAAATAAATGTTGGCATCTTACCTTTTTCTGCAAACCACCGATCTTCTGAAATGTATCAAGGGGTGTATTAGGGGTTGGTCAGGGTTAAGAAAAGATCAGTTTTGGCTCATAATACATTCTTTGTTGGGACAAAGGAGTCTGAATACTGTGATAACATCTCGGCACAAACGTTGCTTGAAAATGTCCCGTCGTCCTGTTAAAATACCCAGTTTTGTTGCCGCAGAGACGGGTGGAAATGTCCTGATGCCTCGTTAAAAAAGCCCGGTCTCGTTGGTTGAAACGTGCTGTCAGAGTTGTCTTGAACAGCGGCCTCTCGTGATCTGATCTGATCATAATATGATTTTATACGTCAGGTTTAATGTAGCCATGATTTGCATTTTCTTCTGGCATCTGGGCTGGAACATACTGAGCTGAATGACGAGTCCGCCCTATGAATGCATTTATCACGTTCATGTTCATGTCACTTGTTATTGTACCGCGCTGTGATCCCGAGGGCAGAGCAGCGTGATTAAAAATAGCTGTGGAGCAACTGTACGACTTTGTGATGTGAAGATGTGGCGTGTTGTTGCAGGAGGCCTTTTCTCGTCTGAGACTGAGCAGCGAGGAGACAATCTGAGGACGAGGAGGAGAAAAGGCAGGACCGTCTTTATTATTACTCTACCAAATATTTTCCAGCACGGTGTTTCTGTAACGTCTCCCATCTCTGTTTCATTCCTGTTATCTCGGTCAGAGGTGAAGGAGGACGGTGTTTAGCTTCTGCTCAGCTTCTTCTCTCTATCGCCTCTGATGTAGAAAACTAAACTAAAAGAGAACAAAGACAGACGCTGTTTAGCTTTTACAAAAACACAAATCCAGCTGATAAAAAGTCTTTTCTAGACGTCTGTTAAATGTCAGTCGGCCTCCTCCTCTCCTCCTCCTCTCCGGTTCACCTTAAAGTACCCATCAAATCAAAAACATGTTGAATCATCTGTTCAGTTTTCAGGTGAAAGATGCATTTTTCTAACAAATCTACATCCGTATGAGAACGAAGTTGGCCAAAATGTGACATTTAGACATGAAAGAAGGAACCAGCGTCTGAACAGATCGTCTCATCGGTGACAGAAGTTTAACTACGTACATTAATGCCACGTTTAGTTTTAACAATGCAGAGCTCTATCAGAGTGAATTACAGAGAAAGTGTAAAAAGAGCCGAGAGATTAAAAAACAGGCTTTTCCACGACACCAGTCTGATTTCCATTTTCTTTCATCCTCCCATTAAACCAGTCGTCTCTAGAGAGAGCTAAAAACAGAAAGACAGGGAGGAGGAGGAGGAGGAGGAGGAGAAGGGACCTCGCCTTCTTCTTCTTCTACTCCAGAGGAATGTTTGTAGCTGCTGATCCCTTTTTACGTTTGAGTTAACCTGAGTTATCTGAGGAGGAAGAGGAACCGCACATATCAGAGTTTCTTCCACATTTCTCAGTTTTCCTGACCCATTTCACAGCTGTGTTTTTTACACTTTAAAGGCTCCAGTCCTCTGAAAGAAGAAGTCTGTGTCTGTGAAGGCAGATTTAAGATATATTTCTCCTTTAGATTAAACTCGCTGACGTCTTTCTCTTATGTTTTACCCTCATTCAGACCAGAATCACTCAGAAAAGAGGGAAAAGTTAAAAGACATAGGAACACAATTAGATTTGTTTTTACACTTTCTGGTCCTGTGAAGAAAAAGTCTCAACATCTCATTAAAAATATTAGGTTTTGTCGCCACAAAAACAGCTGGAAAATGTCCAGACATCTCATTAAAAATACCCTGTTTCACTGCGACACAGAGGCTGAAAAATGTTAAGTCTCTCTAAGAATAAAAAGTAGCTTTGCAGCCACAAAGACAACTGGAAGAAGTTTTAATGTCTCATTAAAAACACGGCAAAAAGACGGCTGCTGTCTCGTTCTTCTGTGAAGGAAAAAAGGGACATTATTAGGAAGTTACAGGTAAAAACAATTAAAACGATCATGTTTAGATTCAGTATATTTAAATTAATTTAAGAATTTAAAGTACCGACTTAAAACGTGCTCACTCGCCATTTTTTCCCACCAGAGAAACGTTTAAACTTTTATTTTGGGGAGAAAAAAGTACTGTAAATAAAATGCCACAGCTGACTGAGTAAAATAAATTGTAAGAAAGTAACTTTGTGTTGTTTTTTAGATGTGGAGAGGAGGACGACAGCAGGAAGTTTGTTTCTTCATCAGAGGAGAAGAAATCAGAAGCAGAGTCACGGTTGTTCATCGCTGTTTTAAAACCTGAACAGACATTTTATTAACGCAGAACAAGAAAGAGTTCAGAGGTGATGAGTGTTTTCACGTTGCCAGATCTGAAGGCTCTGAGTGTTTTTATTGATGTGAGTGTTTTTATGTTCCTCTTTACGTCTCGTTTATGTTCAGTGATTTGTCCAGAGTCGACGCCTCTGAAGGCTTTAAGAGGTTTTATTGATCTGATTCAAGTCAACGCAGATCAAACAGTGTTTAAGACTAACGATTTTCTTTAAGTTCACGTCTGGTTTGTGTTCAGTGGATGCTCTCGTTCAGCTGTTTGTTTCAGTTCAGGCCCTTTGGAGCCGTGAACACGTTTTAATATATTTATACAGCGAAGTTTCTGGAGTTTGATTCATTTAGTTTTCAGGCCGGTTGATTGAAAATCTGTACAGAAAGTTCTTTACGTTGTTTGTTGAGATGTTGAGGTGTAATTTGTAACTTTTAAAGTCTCAAAAGTAATTGAACAGAGAGACTTCTATTTAAATTTGTAATGTTTATCCCTGCTGTTGTTATTCAGAGAACCAATTAAAATCCCTTCATCTGTTATTAATTTTAAATTGTAATCGGTTAACTGATGCACATTAATCTGAAAAAAGGCCTCATTTAACAAAAAAAAGCTTAATCAAGCCCAAGAATCAGGAAAGCAGAACAAAGAAATCTAATCTGTAAAAACTATTAATAAATAAACCCTATTTATTTAAAAGTTAGTGTGAATTTTCAATTATAAAATGTTAAAATACGTCTCCCGCGCTTTAAATTAAAAAAACAAAATGAAGAGTTTGAGCAGAACAATGAGAACTAAATTCAACATGTTGGTGACGTGATGTAGAAACACTGACGATGAAATTTCAGGTAGTTTTGTCTGTAAACTTCAGTGTTTTGGAATAAAACTAAAACTGTTGACAGATTTACAGCTGATGTGTTGTTTGTCAATAGAAATGCCAAAATGATTTTCTAACAAAATGATCTGTTTTATGGACTTGGACTTGTATCTTTGTATCGCAAACATTTGATTTACTGGTTCAGCCTGAAGATAAACGTTCTCGAGCAACACGTCGAGCCTAAAGCCGAAACTGTTGTTTTATCTGTCCAGCGTGAATCCCAAAGTTATCGACTCAACGGTGGAACCTGAAGCTAACGTTCCTGGACTACTGTGGACACAGAAAAACCAATAAACAGCAACACACTGTGATTTCAGACTCGATGCAGATGTAATATTTACTCTGCTGCAGTAAACTTTCTTCTTCTTCCTGTTTCACCTTGAACCCTCAAATCCTCTGGAAAGTAAACACAGACGAACTTTCAATCCGAGTCCACCTTCGTCGCGCAACAAAAAATGTTCATTCAAGCAGAGAAAGAAGTCGTTCACCTTGAAATGCACAGGAAGGCACATTTCTGTGACTGAATGGCACAATGCAAGCAAGCACTGGATTTCTCTGATTTGCCTGGAGCCCTGTGACTGTAGCTGAGGTTCACACTGAAGTCAAGATCAGGACTGAAGTGTGGACCTGGACGTTTGAGCCAACGACGAGGAGAAGTTACTGAAGTACAGAGAAACGATGGCAGCAGGGCAAACTTCATCTGCTGCTGAAAATCACACCTGTTCTTAAAAAGCTCCAGATCAGCTGCTCATGGACCTGCTGGTGACAAACAGGTGAACATGAAACAAACTTTTTGGAGTTTTTCCTGGTTTATTTATTCGCTCTCGCCCTCTTTGAGCTCCGGTCGTCTTCTTCTTCTCTGAATCAGGTTTATAATCCCTGTTCACCTGCTCTGCTCTTCTTCTTCTGTCAGCATTCAGAGCTGCGCAGCTTTGTTGTTATCAGGTGTGTTGTTGTAGTGTGTGTGTGTGTGTGTGTGTGTGTGTGTGTGTGTGTGTGTGTGTGTGTGTGTGTGTGTGTGTGTGTTCAGGTGGTTTGAGCTCCTGGTTGCTGTCTTTGCTGTGTGATGGTTTAAGGACTTCAAAGTGATGTTTCTTTTCTTCTAACTCGCTGATAGAGGAAAAACCTGAACTGTGAAAACTGCTGAAACTCTGTGTGTCTGTGTGTGTGTGTCTGTGTGTGTGTGTGTCTGTGTGTGTGTGTGTGTCTGTCTATCTCTGTGAGGACCACATTAAGTTTTAAGTCGTAAGAAGTAAAGACCTTGATGATTTATTCTCTCTTTATCTGTGTGTTGATCTGTTTGTGTGTTGATCTGTTTGTGTGTTTATCTGTTTGTGTGTTTGTCTGTTTGTGTGTTTATCTGTTTGTGTGTTGATTTGTTTGTGTGTTTATCTGTTTGTGTGTTTGTCTGTTTGTGTGTTTATCTGTTTGTGTGTTGATTTGTTTGTGTGTTTATCTGTTTGTGTGTTTATCTGTTTGTGTGTTTATCTGTTTGTGTGTTTATCTGCACTGTTTCCGTCTTAAACACCTGAATCTCCCCTCTGGGCATTAAGATAATTTAGTCCTCTAAATCTTGTTTTCTCTTCCTGTTTTCCTTCAGCTCTCTTTTCTCTCTCGTCTTCCTTCTCCTTCTTTTTCTCAAAGTGTTATCTTATATCTTTTCTCATTAAGTCGTCGGGCGTCTGGTGGGAACTCATTTTTAATCTAATAGTTTTTAAACACATTTCGGCCGGTCGTCTCTTTTTCAAAGGACTCGTGAGACTTGAGTATTTTTTCTGTTTTCAGTCGTGATGAAGGAGGTTTTATGTCCCAGCGTCCTCGTCACCATTAAAGCTTTCAGTCCATTTGACTCCAACCTTGAATCTGTCTCCTCCACGTCTCTTCTTCAGGCCGGTGTTTCATCATTCAGTCCGAACAGACGGAGAGTAAACTGACGTAGTTAAATGTCAGAGCGATGAAGCCGGCCGTGTCGATCACACGTCGACGTTAGAGACAAAGTTGAAACAGCTCGGAGGTGAAAATGTTTCTGCCTCAGTTTTATCACCTAATCTTATGAGAGAGCGAATCAGCTGCTGCTTTATAAAACCGTATTGTGTTTGATCAGACAGCTGCAGCAGCTGGAGAAACACATGAACATGTTGTAATCCAGGTCTGCAGACAACAAACTGATGTGATGACGTCACCACCAGGTCGTCTGCGATGAAGATCGATGAGCTCACTTTATTATAAACACGACTCAGCAGTTTGGTGTCGGCTCGCTGAACAGGAAGTGTTTCTTTAATTTGTTCCTTCGACCTTTTGAAACTCGTTAAGAGTTGAGAAACAAACCTGCTGACTCGGCTGCTCCAGAGGTTAAAGGTCAGGAAACTGAACAGCTCGCTCTCCTCCTCCTCTTCATCGTCTCTCTCCATCTTCCTCCTGCTTTACTCTTCTCCTTCCTTTATTATCTTTTCTTTTGTTTCCTCCCTCTTCACCTCCTCCTGGTCTCCTTGCTCTCCTTCCTGTATTAACCTTTCCTCTAATCTTTTTTTGCTTTCTTCCTCATCTCCTCATTTCCTGTCAGCTCCTTCTCTTCCCTTTTTTCTTTCTTCTTTCGTCTTGATTTCCCTTCTCCTTTTTCCTGTTTCCTTCCTCTCCTCTTCCTCTGTCTACACTTATATTTCCTTCTTCCTCTTCCCCTTCTCTTCTTTTTTCTCTTCTCTTCTCTCTCCTCTATCTCCATCTCATCTTTCTCTCCTTTTGCTCCTCCTCCACCCCCTCCTTGTTCTCCTTCCTTTACTTTCCTTTCCTCTCATCTTTCTTTGGCTCCTTTTTCCCCTTCCTCCACTCCTTGTTTTCTTCTTCTTCTTCTTCTCCTCCTCTTTCTCATTTTCCTTCCTTACCTCCTTGTTCTTGTTTTTTTTCCTTCCTCTCCTCCTCCCTCTCTCCCTTCTTTACTTCTTCTCCTCTTCTTCCTTCTCCTCATTCCTCTCCCTTGAGGACAAAGAAAGAAGAGAAGGAGAAAACAGGAGGTGTTGAAGCTAAATTGAGGAAATAGGGAGAAAATAAAGGTTGACAGAAGAAGAAGAGGAGAAGAGGAGGAGGACAGATGGAGAGCAAGAGCTCAAAACGAGGGGAAACGTGGGAGGAGAAAATCTGAGCCAAAAGGAGAAGATGGAGGAAAGAAGAGGAAATTAAACAGATGGGATTATTAAAACCGAAACGCAGCAGGAGAGGAGAAGAAGAGGAGGAGGAGGAGAAGTCTAATATTGACGTTGTGGCTCTAATTAAGTAAAGAAGTGTTTGATTGCCAGCAGGAGGAACAAACACGACTCAGTTACAGTTAAATGGACGGGAGGTTTGTCCTCCGTCAGCACCTGCTTCTTCTGCTTCTTCTTCTTCTTCTTCTGCTTCTTCTTCTTCTTCTTCTTCTTCTTCTGCTCGTCATCATCTGGACGCTACGTCAGCACAAACACAAAAGCAAACACTCTTCTGCCTCATTCATTTCTTCTTCCTCTGTGGTTTTTTGCTCCTCGCAGCTGTGGGAGTTCATCCTTCAGTCAGTCGTCTCCCCGGCGCCTCCCTCGCCGCCGACCGGCCGGCCCTCGCCTCCCTGCGCCCGTCCTCCTTCAGAGGAGTCGGCTCAGAGGCTCAGAGCTGCTGCGAGTCCGGGCTGATGTTTTTATTGTTCAATTATCAGAAGACGTCCGCTGGAAAAACAGCTTAAATACACGTGTTAATGAATCTGGACCGTGTCTGAGGGGTTGTTTTCTCAGCGCCAGCATCTTTTATCACTTGTTCCCAATGAGGAGCGAGCGGCAGAGAAAACAACAGCGTCCAGCATCGTTTTCCTTTTCTGCTTCCAGTTGAAAATCTCTCAACCCTTCAGAAAGGCTCTGGTGACGTCACCGCGGCTCTTTGTCTTTCTCCTGGCCTCCGCGATAATACTCATCGTATCTTTGTCTCCTATGGATGATGTCATCACCCACATCCTCCTCGCTCTGATGTCCCGATGTCAAATAAAAAACAAGCAGATAGTAAACTTCAAAGAGGCCTGAACGACGTAAATAACTAAATAATAACTTAGATTCTCTGTAGTTCAGTTGTTTCATTTAACGTCAACCAAAAGATCCGACAAATAATTCATTCAGGTTTTCTGGCGGGGTCAGCGAAAGAGACTCACGACCTGTTCAAGTCATAAAGTCCTAATCTGTGTCCATTCCTTGATCATTTATATTCCTTTAGTCCGTAAGTGTTGAATAATCAAAAGTCCATCGCTCAACAGAAACAGGACGTCTTCCTGCCCGCTGCTGTCGGGTATGTTTGTTTTCGTCATGTCGTTGCCTACGACATGAAAGCGTCTCCACCTTTAGTGTGACTCGTTACTCTGCTCAGACGGTAATATTGTAAAGAAAGTTATTATAAACCGCTTATTATATATCTCTTTGACCTCATCCATCACTGTGCTGCTGTAACAACACAATTTAAACTTACTAAACCAAAATCTCTGTCTTTTCCCTCACAGTCAGAACTGATATTAAATACTCAACACTCATCTCTTCTGCATCCTCAGGCTAAAAGCTATCCTCCTCTCCTCGGTGGCTCTCATTTTTTAATTTCTTCCTTGACTTTATTCTTAAGGCATTTTTTTATAAATGTGCCTGAGCTGTAAATGAAAAAGTAGGAGTGAAGCCCCTCTCTCACAGGTTCAGTGTTACGGGGGGACTTTGTGTAATTGCACCGTAACGTTCACACTCACATTCACATGGGAAATTTAATGAGCCCCACTGGCTCGTGGGTCTAATTTTACTTTGCTCAAAGCTTTGAGGTTGCACCAGAAAAAATCTTCCTAAACCGTCTCCTGGACACGGCAGGTTTTACATAAGTAGGTGAAGAAGAGAAAACAAGGTTTAATAAACCGCCACAGGAGCTCCGTCTTTCACCAACTCGCTCACGAGTCGTTGCTGTTCAAATCAGACGAGGCAGATTTTTCACGGGATTCAAATCACGGGCGATCTCCTCCAATTATTCCAAATCCTGGACGTCCCCCGGAGACGTCCGTCCCGAGGGAGAGGGGCTTTGGTCTTCGCTCTGATGTGTGGATCGAACTCCAGGCTTTGAAGTGGAGCCCACCAGGCCTCTTCTCCTCCGAGTCTTTCCCTCCCGGAGCCGTTTCAGAGACAGGACAGTTTGCCTTGATGCTGCCAGAATGTCCCTCTAAGACACATAATGACGCACGTGTCGACGAGTTCGATGTGTGTGAACGTAACGTCCGTGTAGCTTTGACAGCAGCTTCGTGTGTTTGGAGAGTGTTCTCTGTTTGTCTTAGCTCTCACTGTGGGGTTATAAGAAGCAGCTTCGCTTCACTCTGAAACACAACCACGACAAAAACTAATTTCTCTCATCTCGGAGAAGCGTACCAAACAAATGTGCTCATTATAAGATCCCTTTCTTCCATTTCACAGCTCGTATTAGACTGTCTGTGCAGAGGGAAACACAAAGTAATGTATTCCTAATGCTCATTATTCATCTCAGGGAAAAGTTCTGTAACATTAAAAACAAACCTGGAGGCAAAACTGTAACGGATGTGACAACAAAACTTCCCTGACCTCATAAAGACTGCGGGGATTTTTCATTTCTTCTGGACACGTTTACATGAAGACATTTGTTGCCCTCAGAAGATGAATCCTTCGACTTCACCAGAAGCGCCTCAGGCAGATCAGATCCACCTCCCCTCACAGCAGGATGCCTGACTGAATCAGCCTCGGATGTGCTGCTGATGCGTTTGGGAATGCAAAAATTGTTGCACTAGCCCAGAATTGAAGAAGTAAAGAAGAAATACAATTGCCGTGAAACTGCCGGACGAAATTCCAGCGTGATTGTCACGACGTCTTGCAACGTTTGCACATGTACAGTGGCACGCAGGAAATGGAAAATATGGACTCAGGAATTTTGAATTTTTTACCTTTTTCTTAAAGAATTACTCAAATCGATTATCAAAATAATTTAAACTAACTGATGAATCGCTGCAGGTCTAGTGGGTACTGATCTCTTATTTTTGATTAAGTTTTTCCATAACTGGCAGCCATTTTCTTTCTGCTGTAGTAAAATTGATTTTAAAGGCCAGTTGAGTCTTTTATTTATTGGATCTTTGCTTTAAACACTCTCAGGTAGAAGTGAGAGATGGAGGAGACACAAACTGAAACAGTAATGATTCAGGATAAAGACCACCACCCTCTGGGACTTTTGGAAAGAGACAATCGGAGAATCATAAACTGAGATAATTTGATTCTCTGAACCAGACGGGACGGATACCGACAAAGAAAATGAAATGTTAATTGTTCGCTTGAGTGAAGACAGAGTGAGAAGAGATTTATCAGCAGCCACAGCTTGTGTCGTGTTCGTCCATATTGATGAATTCAGATTAGACAGGCTGCTCATATTATTGGCCTTTTATTAAAACTCACAGATCTGTCAGTGTCATTTTCCCCGCTGATTAGATCGACACCGAGCTGCTGGATATTTGAGTTTTATTCATTTCGAGAGTTTTACTTTCCTTTAAAAATGTTTAGTTAAAAGTTGAAAATCTGGGTTAGTTGGGACCAAAGTGTTGAAATGTCTGACCGTTCCTGCCAGCGTGGCCAAAACTGAGGATCTCTGAGTGACTACGTTGTACAGCTAATGTATCCAGCTGCTGTTTGTCCTCAGAAAACTCTCCTTATCCACCAATCAGCAGCCTCGTCACGTGTGATTGACAGGCGTAGGTCCGCTCCCGCACTGAGACTCCGCTGAACCGTGTCGTTGACAGTAATCATCCGCAGAGCGGGGAGTGCTCAGCGGGGCGGCGGGGCTAATATGGCCGCCGGTCGGGGGGTCTGACAGAAATCTTGAATGAAATGGGGCACCCGGGGCGCGTTGCCACGGAAACCTGAAGTTCCTGTGACAACCTGCTATGATGATGTGAAGGAAGTTATCAGGAGCTCTGTGGAGGACAGTCACATACCCAGAGGCTTTTCTCATTCAGTTATTCTCACTTTCTGGAAGTTTAATGGCAAAAGTTTGGACTTTTTTCAAAGAAGGACTCTGACTTCCAGAGAAAAGCTTTTTCAAACACCACCAGTTGGTTTCATTTTCTGTGGTGTTGATCACTTTGATGTCAGATTTTTTTTAAAAAGGAAAAAAAAGTTAAAGACATCATCAAAGCTGACCTGCAGATTGTTTTTGAGTTGTGGAAGTGAGATTTGCCTGTGGATATTCAGAAGTCCTGGAATAAAGGAATGAATTCAGCAACTGATTTCAGTTCAGAGATTCATTAAACAGATTCAGGCAGGATTACAACCAAAAACAAAAATATCTACCACGAGCTACATCAGCTCTCACACGAAACACAATTAGATTAAGTGCGAGTTACAAAAAAGGATGCGTGTAAGTACAAACAACAGGTACAACTTTTTAACAAAGGTTGCATTCAATTGTTCGGATATACTTTAAGATTCAGGCAGGATTTAAACCAAAATCTACCTCGAGCTACATCAGCTCTCACATGAATCACATTTAGATTCAGTGTGAGTTTATATTATAACGTCCATCACGAATAAACATACAAAATTCTGCTTAGAAATGACAGAAAGAAGATCTGCGTTTGGCCTTTTCCTGCCTCACGGCTCTGCAAGCCTTTTGTTCTTTTTGGAGTTTGCTGTGAATGAATTAATTGAACTGCTTCAAAATAAAGAAAAGAATAAATCATAACGATAAAAAGCCACGAGGATAACTTCTTTTTTACCTTTTTTTTTTTACCCTGGATGTCTCTGGAAGAGTCGAAAACATGTTTTATATCAGTAAATTAAACTCTGTTCAAAAGCAGCCGCATAATCCTCAATACTACAATAGCAAACTGCAAGAGTGATGACTTAGTCCAACTGTGATTGTGTTTGTAAAGCCTTTCAGGTTTTCTATTTATTCCATAAAGTGACTGAAAGAAAGTTACACACAAAGAGAAGCCTTTTACAGTAATTGTGCGTCACTGTTCTCTCTTGTCTGTCCTGAAGACTTGATGCACTTTATTTGTGAAACAAGTTTTATAAAGTTACACAGAAGAGAACGTCACTCTTTTAGGAAAGCTTTTAGAGGAACAGATGTCCGTACAACCTCACAGGCGTGATGAGCATCACCAAGACTGAATGTTTTTCGATATTGCTGTGACACCACGTCAGGTCTCACAGCACAGACAGCTCTCCACTTTAGCTTGTACTTCAGATTCGGGACAACTGCTCGTAAATCTGGACTTTCACAGTTTTTTCTGTCTGGTCACCCAAGTGATGAGCCACCACAACAAGGATGAAGGTGGCTTTGGGGGCCCTAGGCAACCATAAGTCGTGCCAATGTCTGCAAGACATATGTGTGCTATTGGGGAAATACATTAAAAACTAGCTTTGTTTGAGATACAACTTATAACCCAGTCGCAAGCTGGAAAAACCCCAAAACACCAAACAAATCTACAACACTAAATACACACACAAGACCAAATGCCAAAAAACTACAACACCAAAAATATACATATGACCAAAACATCCACAATTAAAAAATGTACTCCATACAACACCACAAGTCTGCAAAAATGTCTTAATGTCATAAATTTCTTCAACACCAAAATGTACTAAACATGAAAAACTAAAGATTGGTTGCTTTTGCTTTTCATTCATGGACTTCATACCAAAACTCTACACACCGATAATGGATTCATCACCAAAAACATCTTCAAACATCTTCTCAACACCAACACTGATCATAGATTTTCCAGGTTATCTCGTCATAGTATCCAGATGAAGGAGTGTTGTGTTTCTCCTCAGGCTCCTGAAGTTCTTTCAAAAAATCCATTTATATAAACTTCAAACTGCAGCCTCATCGGACCTGAACACCAGACTTCTCCATGTTCACTGCAAATAAATAAAATACAGAATAACAGTATGAATGCAGGAGACTTGTAACATCATGGGATCAGCTCTGTGGAGACATGACCTCAATATTCCCTCTTTATTCTCAATGTACAGACAGCATGAGATTAATCTTTAAAAAGACCCCGGCCCTCCTGATTGTGGGCCTAATCTAGTGAACTGACCCGAGTGATCCGGCTCTTCTCTCTGAGAATCAGACTCCTCAACGTAAAGGAACATCCAGCAGATATTCAAGCTATGTCTAGTCTGTAACATCCTCAGCACTAATAGTCATTTATTATGTATTTATTCATGTATTTGCTCAAAATCTGAAGTCACGCTAACAGTGTAGCTGATGGTAATTTTTATAGGTTTATAAAAGGCTGGAAAGCTAACGATAGCAGGCTGTAGCACTGGCTAATGTCACCAGTGACACGTGGGGCAGGAACGTTGCCGTCTGTGCCGTTATTTGTGCAATACTCACTGTAGTGGTATTTTACTATTTTAGCAATTGTATTTAACATTTTTAGCATTTTTTTATAGTTACATCATCCAATAAAGTTTGAAATACAAAGCTTTTGTTGTCAGCATCCATGCTTAATCTGCCGACGCCTTGCAATCCAGGCTTGATGAAGGCGGGAAAGCTAGTGATAGCAGGCTGCAGCACACAACACAGCTAGCTAGTTAACATCATCAGTGACATGTGGGACTTAGACAGTTGTGGTCCTTTTTACACCATTATTAGTGCCGAGTATTTTTTTGTGTAGTAGTATTTTACTATTTCAGCAGTATGAATAATTCTGCAGATGTCTTGTTGTCCCAGGAAAGCTAATGATAGCAGGCTTTTGCACTGGCTAACTAATGTCACCGGCAACATGTGGGACATATTCTCCTCTAGTGGTATTTTAGCACATTTTTAAAGTTGTTGGAGTTGATATCGCCAGACACTGATGTGCTGAGGTAAGCATGTTGCCTCACTTCGGTCTGTCCGTACTCTGCGTTTATTTGTCCGTATTGGTACTACCTCTCGTAGTGGTGGTGGGCAGTGTAGCCAATACTGCAAGCAAGATGCAGCAACAAGAGTAAGAAGTTTTCAAACTGACTGAACTTTTTGAGGAGAGATTAGGAGAGAGGAGAGACGTACCACAGACATCCACTCCTGAAAGACCAGGAAAAGAGGGAAAGGTGGGAAAACAGAGATAATGATTCATAAAGGAATTCAGAAGGTCACAGAACACAATGTTGCTTTGACATAATTAAAAAACTGTCAGTGTGACATTACAAAATTAAATTAACTGCTGGTGTTTATTCATTATGCGTGACAATTTTAATTAAAGATAACAAAAGCGTCCAATAAGTTTATCATGTATAAGTTTGAGTAATTCTTTCTGGTGAAGTCTGGTGTTGAAATACTGAAACACAAAGAGACAAAAAAGACCATAAACAGAGGGAGTGTCAGAGAGAGCTGAAGGGAAGGTGAGTGTCGACAGGAGGAGGGTGAGAATAATATTCCCTCAGGGGTGAGAAGGAGGGAGGAAGGGGAGACAGAAACAGGACAAACCCAGCAGAGAACTGGAAGTGTGATTCAGGCGATGTGGCCCTTAGAGGTGAAGCTATTTATGAACGTAAGGTTTCCTCCATGACTCGGCTTCTTCAACGCACACAAATAATTCTGACAGCCTTCAAAAAATGAAGTTCAATCATTGAATCCCCTCTAGATCTCCATAACGGAGAGATTATGGCCCAGAATCAATTAAATTCAACAGATATTTCTGCACCCAGTAATTCTCTCATTCACTGAAGGTCAGACTGTCCTTGGATCTGTTTCAGATCAGGGGCCTCATTACAGACAAAATGCCCTAAAAACTTCTCCTGCCTTAACTTTTTATTACAGAAGCAATTCCCGAACTCATGGCTGTGTCCTATGATATATACCGATCAGCCGTGACATTAAAACCACTGACAGGTGAAGTGAATCACAATGATTATCGTATTAGAGTGGCACCTGTCAGTGGGTGGTATATATTAAGCTGCAAGTGAACATTTTGTCGTGAAGTTGATGTGTTGGAAGCAGGAAAAATGGGCAAGTGTAAGGATCAAGAGCCAAACTGTGATGGCTAGACAACTACGTCAGAGCATCTCCTAAACTGCAGGTCTTGTTGGCTGTTCCCGGTCTGCAGCGGTTACGGTATGTTTGCAAGACGGAAGTAGGAATTTCTGACTCGGTATTCCCGAGTATTCTTTACTGCACGTTTCACAAACAAACACTATATGAAGTAGAGGTCAGAAGTAAGAGTTTCAAAGGAACAAGGACAAAGGAACACACCATAAGTACAAACGTGGTCTAACGAAGGACAACCGGTGACAGTGAACAACATGTGACAGGGTCATGGGCGCCCAAGGTTCATTGTCCGAAGGCTACTGTAGCACAAATTGCTGAAAAAGTCAATGCTGGTTCTGATCATCAGAACACAACGTGCATTGCAGATTAGAGTGCCCGTGATGACCCTGGTCCACCGCCGAAAGCTGCAGCACGGTGGTGGACAGCATTCTCCTGGGAAACTTTGGGTCCTGCCATTCATGTGGATGTTACTTTGACACATACCTCCTTCCTAAACGTTGTTGCAGACCAAGTACACCCCTTCATGGAAACAGAATTCCCTTATTGGACTCTTCAGCAGGATAACCCTAACCCTGCCACACTGTAAAAAGGAATGGTTTCAAGGACCACAACGACGAGTTAAAGGTGTTGACTTGGCCTCCAAATTCCCCAGATCTTGATCCAATCGAGCATCTGTGAGATGAGCTGGACAAACAAGTCCGATCCGTGGAGGCCTCACTTTGCAGCCTACAGGACATAGTGCCAGATACCACAGCTTACCTTCAGAGCACTTGTAGAGTCCATGCCTCAGTGGGTCTGAAGGGGCAAAGCTGTTTTGGCGGCAAAAGGGGACCTACACAATATTTGGCAGGTGGTCATAATGTTGTGGTTGATCATTTTTCCAGTTTTATGCCTTCAGTCTGCTTTAATGCTGAAAATCCAAAATGTCAGGAGGGAGTTGACAGAAAAGTGCAGAGAAAACTAATGTTCCCCAGCTACAGTATATAAGCTTTATGTTCACATCAGCTCTGTAATCTTTCATACATCATCTCACACACACACTTACTCCATCACATTAATCACCCGCTGACACGGCCGTAAAACTCGGCATGTTAATGTCTGCTTTCAGATCTGTGCCAAAATAAAACACCCTGACTGTCGGCCGGTCCACACCGCATTATTTCCTGTCAGTAGCAGTAATGCTTATGCTTCAGTCAGTCACACATGCCTGCGTGTGCTTCTAAACTCTTTAAACTTGAGCCAAAGTGACCAACAGTGTGCCCGTCTGAAACAATGGAGGAAAACACTGTCTGTGTGTCACCCTGCCACTTCAGTAGATGGAGTTTCCACTTCATTTGCCAAAACTCAAACTGCCACAACGACGACGACGTGTTCGAAACAACAGATTTATCCACCCGTCCAAAAAATGCACCACCAGCTCTCCGTGACGATCACCTGAGCCGTCCCCGAATGTCCCGGGAATCAGCCGGCGTGTCCTCGACTCACCTCATCACAAAGTGGAGGTGTTGTTCACGCCGAGTCCAGACAGCTGTGGAGGTGTTTTTGTGCCGTAGCCACTCATGCTTCTGCACGGCCAAAGTTCAGAAATAACAGAGTGCTGCTTGAGGTGTCTTTTGATTTCAGTTGGGACATTTAGACGTCTTCATCCTTGGATTTCAGTTTAGTCATACCCTCCTAATTTTCCCCAGGAGGCTCTCATTTTTCACTGCCCTCTCTCAGCTTCCTCCCAGGGTCACAATTTTTCTCCCAACTTCTGACAAATTTCACCCTCCATTTTCATCTTCACAACCTTCTGTTACAACCCCAACACCTTGTTCCCACTCAGTTTACTTTTGTATCTTTAATCACGGATAATTGCAGATTAGGGAAATACCAACGCTAACATGAGAAAGAAGCTAATTTTCTGTCTTTTATTTGCGCATGGAGCATCGAGACCAAAAAAGGTGCAATTATGTTTGCATTTTGTTAAAGACGCACAAACCACTAACATAACGTAAGCACTCCCTTTGTTACACAACAAGCAAGCTACCAACGTTAGCTAGCTCAATATACAGATGAGCTTTTTGCTTTTTTTTAAAATAAAGCAGTATTATATCACTTAGCTAATATTTTTATGCTAACTTCCTGTGGCACATTGTGCATATGGTCTCTCTGAAACCCACTGCAACAGAAAAAAATATGTTCAACTTACTCGAGGGATGTTCTGAACAAAATCAAACAAACAAACGAACAAAAAACCAGAAGGACGAGTTTTGCAAACACGTTGGAGATCACAAATGTTCCCAAAAGGATGAACTGTTCCTTTAAAGCCAAATCATGCATTTCATTTGTTCAGAGCAACTTATTCACATACTTGGTACATTGTATATGAAGCACTAGAATTTCTTGATCAAAAATCTTTGTTCCCGTCCAAAACTTTGAATGGATGTGCACAAAAAGACATCCTGCACCAAATGATGTGCGGAAATGTAATGACTGACACTTACATCATTATCTTAAACCATCTCATCCAACAGGAGTCTTGTATTTCAGCTGTAATGACCCGTCTTAGTTTGAGTCACTCTTCTGAAATGACAAAATCTCAGAGCTCTTTGGTTAAAACCTCAGCGTGTTCCTCAGCATTTTTCCGGCTCTGCATTTCAACCCCGGAGCCGAGCTCCATCTGAGAAATAAACTCTGAAAGCCACGGAGAATCGCTCCACTCGATGAAAATGAAAATGCCACACCAGCTGCTTAACCACCCCGATAATCTCCACCACGCTGCGAGCATTCGAACCAGAGAATCTCCCGAGTTTGTTCCCTCGCGGGGATCTGCTGCTCTCCTGCTGAGCCTCGGCTCAGTGAGATGTGTTGTTTCTTTGCTGCGAGACAGCTGCTTTCTGTGTAGCTGAGGATTTGCTGTTAGTCACTAATTTATTAGATTTACTGGATTCTGCTGGTGTGTTTTGAGAAGGTTAGGCAGTAATTGTGAGAAACTCTACAGGTGCACCTCATCAAGCATCGAGGACTCGGGGTCAAGTCCTCTGAACGCACCAGAACAATCCAATTTAAAAAACATGCAGATGTCAGATTAGACAGAAGACAATAAGATAATTCTTCTTTTAACCCTCTGGGGTGTTGTTCTTTTGCTATTTTTGGGTCACAAAGCTGTCAAAACCTTTCTGCAACCCGAACATTTGGTTATCTTTAAAGAAATGAGGTCCATCCATCCATATTCTTCTGCTTTTCCGTGGTCGGGTCGAGGTAGCATCAGGTATTCCAGACGTCCTTCACCCAAGCGACACTTTCCAGCTCCTCCTGGGGGATCCTGAGGCGTTCCCAGGCCAGATGAGATACATGATCCCTCCAGAGAGTTGTGGCTCGGCCCCAGGCTGTCCTCTCAGGAAGCCTCCAAATCTGTTTTAACGTTTGAGATTTCAATGAGCGTCCAGCGCCCTCGATACAGCTTTTCTTTACATATCTTCTGCTTGTTGGACTGAGCAGCGTGTTAAAGACGCAAAACATTTTCTCAGTTATCAAGAAAATAAACATGAAGAAGTTTGTGACTTGAATCTGAACAAAAGTTTAGTTTTTTAGACTGTCAGACTTTTGCTGAGAGACGAGAGTTTGTTGAGTAAATCCTCAACGGTTTTAAGAACAAAACAAAACAAAAAGTCCTGTCTTCAACAATCTGTCGCTTTAGAGTTTAATCAAAGAACACATTGAAATTCATCAGCTTGGCTTCTTTGTTTCCTCTGTCAGCTGTCTTCTCACTCTCCCTTTTTCTGAATTTGATTCGGCCTCTCAGGATCAACCTGTCACAGAGAAAACAAACGAAAACTAACCGAAACTGAAACAGTAATGTGAGAAAGGTGTGCACGACACGCTGAGCTTTACAACTTTAAACACTTAAATTGCCAAACTTGATCAGTAACAGGCTGAATCTTTCCGTCAAAGCTCCTCAGTGTATCCGCACAGGAAAGACTTTCATCCTCAGCCACTTTCAAAGCATCTTGTCCTCTCAGCATAAATTCTGCCATCAAATTCAGACAAAAAAGTCGTTTTTACAGAGTTTTTATGATTTTTCATGTTTATTTAAAAAACAAAATGGTAGAAATGCAGAAGATGAATTCAATGTGAAAACCATTTAAAAACATTTCTCAAACAATGAGGTCTTCGAGTGTGTTCGTGCTCTGGGTTTGACAGCGCTGCTCTTCAGTAAACTGTCGTCTGACCTTTAAGATATTGTAAAAAACAAAAGCCTTAAATGCACCTTTAAACCCGCTCTGACCGGATTCCCCGAGGCGGACAGAAGCTGTGGCTTTTACAGTAAATCTCCTCCGCCTCTTAAAAACATCCTGTTAAACCTCATCATGTCTCCACCACGAACTTCTGAACTTCTCTGAAAACAAGGCGTCCCCTGGGCCCGAAAGCTTCTCTGTCCAGGATTTATAAAACTCAATAACTTCCTTTGGATTCCCGTGTGGCCACTTACTTCTTCTTCAGTCCTACACTGCAGAAATGACCTGTTAAAATAGAAGAAATAAACACTTTAAGACTAAAAACAAGTCAAATTAGGTTTAAAATAAGTTAAAAATGCTATTTTTAAGAAGCAGTGACTTGAAACTAGACCTTCTAGAGAACAGTAAGACGTTAAATATACTAAATATGAGCAAATAATTCTTAATTCAAGAGTTTTTGCTTTCTTAATTTTAGCTCAATCATCCTCAAATATAAAACAGGACGTGAGGTTCACATGTTCATGTTCTCCTCAGGAACCAAGAGAACAACTTTAATGAGTTATTTGGACTTTTAGTTCGATGGTCAGTTTGAAGTCTGAGCCTCTCATGCAGCTCGTTAAGTTACATTTATAGAATAATGATGAACTTCTTTAACTGATGAATCACTTTATATAAATATGTTGGAGAGTCTTATTTATTATTGAATCAACTTTCTTTAATGAATATGATTCATAATTTTTAATCCTTTTAGTTTTCTGTTGGGCTGTTTGGGTGTCGTCTTAATGAGCCTGACTCAAGGCTTTCATTTCAAATAATTTGAGAAGTATACAGCTGAAAAAACTAGACAGTAATATTTAAAATAACAAAGAATCTTTATTATTTTGTCAATAAAAAAATACTCCAGGGTGGTTTAGGGTTATTACACTAAATGTATATAATATAACATAGTGACGTTACACAGATTTTACAAATTCAGCAAACATTAACTAATAAAGGCTACTTCTTTGGAGAAAGTCACCAGACTCCCTTAAAAAAACGCTGAATTCTGGGACTTTTTGCATCAGAAGAAACTGTATAAACGTTGTAAAATTCTGTATACAACACATATTTAACTATTTGGACCTACTTGTTCATTCGGCAAACCTTGTACAGGAATATATTTCTTTCTTTGTGTAAAGAATTGTCGCGCATTATTAATTAATACTGCGGTGCCACTCGTGCGTAATGCTGATGGGTTCACGCTGACTGTCGCTGTCCTCACACTGCAGGAGGACAACACGAAGGGAAGAAATAATAACAGACACACACACCTCGTTTTCTGGGCCAGAAGTATTCACTGTGTGCCTGCGACTCACTGAGATGATCCATGCGCGCACGTCTCCAAGAGGAAATTACGCACGGGCGGGCCACGACCGACTGCCGACATTTCACTGAATTAATTCCACTTTTATGATGCAAATATATTTAAAACGAGAGTCAGACAAACTGAAGCAACAATTATTTATTTAAACCCAAATAACTTCCAACGTTTACGGGCAACAAATCTGGATTGGAGCAGGATGTCTCGTTGGACAAAAGCATGTTGTGAATTTGAACAACTCCCTCTGGAGTTATTGGAAATGCGGAAACGTCCTCCGTCAGCTGTGGGTGTGGTATCTAACGCCCACCTGTCAACCTGTTCATTCATGTTTTCCACAGTTAACACCCACAATCTCCTAATGATCCAATCAAAACCCACAATGAACCCGCGCAGTATGAACCAAGCCTCCTGGAAACCTTCAGTTTGAGAGGAGAGTCACCAGATCACAGTTGTTACACTGATCAGGAGCCTTTTCACAGCAGGAGGAATAAAGCAGCTGGAGCTGTGGCCCTGGAGGATCTGTCCTGGCTGACTGAGGACAGCACTGTGAGTCTCTGGTGTAAACGTTGTAAACTGTGGCTGAACTTTGGTTACAGACGCTGTTGTGTCGAGCTTCATGTCCTGATTGTTGTGTGTGGATCTGTGGTAAAACCCGGAGTGGACTCTTTGAGTTGCCTCTCTGCTGGTTGTTTGTGAGCTGGATTCAACTGAGCTGTGTTTTTTTTTGGATGTGTGGAAAACAAGTCGGACGCCTGGAGTGGACAGAGCTGAAGTCACCTCATGGGACCTTGTTTCATAAAAGCTTTGTCTGGTAGCGAGTGAAGAGAGACAAATCATTTTTATTTATATTTTCTTTATGACAGTTTATCGGTATATCTGTGATTTTTCTGTGTCCCGCCCACCTGACTGGTTACACGTCACAGTTAACAGCCTATAAACGCTGAGTAATCTGAATCTGCAAAGTAATTAAAGTAGCAGAAAATGGAAATACTCTAGTAAAGTACCTGAAAATTGTACTTAAGGACAGTACTTGAGTAATTTGTACTTATCAGTCCAAAATATCAGTTTTCAGTCTCTTTGATTTCTAATAATCGGTATCGGTCGGCCCGAGTTCTGGCTATGATTAGTCGAACCTGCTTCAATGGTTTGTATTTATTCTGTCTGGGAAACCTCATGACCGTTGGCTGACTCCACCATGAGTCTGAAAAAAGGAAATCTGGACACAGCGTCTGAGGTGGAGCCCCGTTAAAACCTGAAAGCTGCTCAGTGACGCGTGACGCCAAAGAAGTTTGAAGATCGTCTGACAATCTGGGTCATTTTATACACGGGAAGTCAAGCTTTTTCTCAGCGGTGCAGAGTAAAGCAGAAACATTTGCTACCTGCCCAATAATTAAAACCCACCGAGGAGCCTGCAGCGGTGAGTTGAAATGAGGAGGACGCTTCAGGACGTGTGTTTTTCTGAAATCTGGTTGTTCTTGTGCGAATGCTTTTGTGAGAGGGGAGAAGATTCAAACGGCTGTCGGCTGGGTGGGAGGAGACGTTTAAAACCTCTTTTAAAGGACCCTCTTGGTAACCCAGCACTGTAGATCCACGGTGGTCTTGAACAAAACGTGTCAGTTTCATATACTTGAGGTTATTTTCTGCAATAATCCAAAATCCAGTTCAGTATTCTCACAGGCTTTTTGTGGAGTGAACCAGGGTGATGCTGACTTCAGGGTTAGCTACAAAAATACATCTTCCCTGCAGGGATCCACTTCAAATCAAATCAGTTTTATTTATACAGCCCAGAATCACAATCACATCGCCTCAGCGGGCTTCACAAACTGTACAGTGGACGACATCCTCTGTCCTCAGACCCTCGAGTCCAGTGATGAAAAACTTCACATGTTGGGAAAATAAAAACCTTTTAACAGAGAAAAACAATAGAAGAGCCACAGAGGAGGATCCCTGTCAGGACGGACTGACAGGAAACAGATGTGGCGTGTACACAACAGAACAACAAACACAAACACAAACAGTGTGGACAGAAAATCTGATGCCAGTTATTATATAATATATGTGAAGTGTGTGGATCCGAGGCAGGTGACCCGGATAAAGAGACGGATCCGGGAATCTTTCTCACTTTCTTCCGTGTATTACCATTTCACAGTACTTTAGAGAAAAGATGGATAGATAAGTTAATAATAACAAGATAATGAGCAGTAACAGAGAAATCATCAGATTCAAAGACACTTCCTGGGGACTAGAAAAGTCGTTATCGACAGTCGGCCGGCTCGCTGGAGCAGTAAACTGGGTCTCAGTGCATGAAGGAGTCTAATGATGTGACTGATTCCAGGGATAAATCCAGCCAAAAGTTTGTATTGTGAGAGTTAATTGCTCCACAACATGATTTATAATTGTACATTATAATACAATAATGAATAATAAGACCTCAGATGGAGACAGAGTGTGTTGACATCACCGCCGCTGCTCAAACTAAACTACGACTCCTCGGGGCGACTTTGACCTTCTGTGCTGAGATAACTGCCAGCGACATCAATAAACACCGGCTCCCGGAGACAAAGACACAGAATTCAGATGTTTTCTCCCCCCGGTACGACTTTATCACACCCGACTGACGGGAAGGGGAACTGTTTAGCTTCCAGCTCCATTCATCGTCCCAAATACCTCCAAAACTGTATCTGTGCTGCCTAAACATCCAGTCCTGAGTGTACTTTCTCTGATTCGCTATCAAACGTTTCCAAACCAAACGCCAATCTCACGGGAGTGTGTTTTCATATCGGAGCATCAAGCGGGTTTTTAGCCACATACCTGCTTATCTGTTGTGTATCCCATGAGCCTCGTCGCTGTCTTATCTCTCGTGTCGTGTAAATATCTGTCAAACAAGGGTAAAAACAAGAGTTTGGAACAGCTACAGGACTTGTAAAGTGCCAGTGTTGCTTCACTCTGTGGGGAAAAACATTCACATCAGCCTCAAAGTTCCAGCTTCGTCAGTTCTGATCAGCTCTTCATGACGTCTACTCGTTGACCAACACCTCAAAACCAAACCCGTGAGAGTGAGACCTGTTTGTGTGCTCATGTTTTGAGATGAATGCCTTCAAATTTGTATCATTTTACCAGAATGAATCGCTGTGTGATTAATTTTCTGGATGGTGTGACTCCGTCTGGTGTTTCCACTTTCTTCTTCTTTGTTTCTTATTATTGCGTCCGCCGTGTACACTGGAGATGGAGGCTGCGTCTCTGCCCAGAACTGACGAAGAAGAAGAAGAGATTAACTTTTAGTGTGGATCTGGGTAAAGGGAAAGATCCCAGATATTGACATTTTTTGACAATTTATTTAGGTGAAATAAAGAATTCGGGTCTGAGCGCGTCTTAAAATGCAACAAATTTTGGATTATGACTTTTTTCTCAGAAGTTCAGCAGCACGAGGAGGCTGTAGTTTCTCTTCATGAGTAATAAGACCGACTGAAATGACTCAGCAGCTACTGGATGGATGGATGTGAAACTTTGCTCCGACATTCTTGCTCCCCAGAGGATGAATCTCTCTGTATTCAGTGATCCTGAACCTGTTGACAAAGACACGCTGAAACGTTTAATGTTCGTATATTGTTGAACGTTGTTGCTTCTCTCTTTCTGTCTGATTTTAAATTCAGGAAACTTGCCCACTCTCCACTGCTGTCAGTGAAGCTGCCCTCGACAGAGTCACATAAATAGGATTTGGCAGCTGTGGGCAGCTCTTAGCAAGTCTGTCCAACAGAGTTTAGTCTCTTGTTTCCTGGATAAACAAAGGTAAACAGTGGGGGAGTGGATTCACTGCAGGTGATAAACTTTTTAGTGATTGTTCGAAGTTTTCTGCATCGTTGAATCTTCCACTCCGACAAAAATAGATCCACTGACGTGCAGACGAGGCTAATAAGGCATCAGCAGCCATCACACCGCGGAGAGACAAGACATCAGTGACGACAATCTCTCAATTACTGCTGCTATCTGTTTGTTCCTTACGCACATACAAAGAAGCACAGACTCACAACAGACACACAAATATCTCCCAGAGTCCCTCGCTGCGACACAACGGCTCCTCATTCAATCGTGGGATCTTATAAGCTCTTCATCTGCCTTATTTTCTGAGACGCTACATGCACACAAACATACACCCACACCGACAAAAGGAGGAGCCGCAGGAAGTCTGACACCGAACTTCTACAAAAACTACAGAATAATGACCAGACCTCCTGCTGCGGACCGTCAGGAAGCTGTCACAATAAAGGCATCCGATGATCTTAAAAGAGGGAGACGATGTGTGATGCAGGTTCTTCACAACAGAGTGGGTCTGTCGGATAATGAGGCCGTTAATCTCCCATCAGGCTCACGACGCCACGAGGCTCCCGACCACTTAAACATGGTCACGCTGAAAGAATCATCTTTGTTTCTAAAGGAACAGTTCACGACAATCCAGCCGTCGTCTCCTCCTGATGATATAAAGTCAGGCTCAGTCATCATCTCCTCCTGATGATATAAAGTCAGGCTCAGCCATCATCTCCTCCTGATGATATAAAGTCAGGCTCAGCCGTCGTCTCCTCCTGATGATATAAAGTCAGGCTCAGCCATCATCTCCTCCTGATGATATAAAGTCAGGCTCAGCCGTCGTCTCCTCCTGATGATATAAAGTCAGGCTCAGCCGTCGTCTCCTCCTGATGATATAAAGTCAGGCTCAGTCATCATCTCCTCCTGATGATATAAAGTCAGGCTCAGCCGTCGTCTCCTCCTGATGATATAAAGTCAGGCTCAGTCATCATCTCCTCCTGATGATATAAAGTCAGGCTCAGCCATCGTCTCCTCCTGATGATATAAAGTCAGGCTCAGCCATCGTCTCTTCCTGATGATATAAAGTCAGGCTCAGCCATCGTCTCCTCCTGATGATATAAAGTCAGGCTCAGCCATCGTCTCCTCCTGATGATATAAAGTCAGGCTCAGTCATCATCTCCTCCTGATGATATAAAGTCAGGCTCAGCCATCATCTCCTCCTGATGATATAAAGTCAGGCTCAGCCATCATCTCCTCCTGATGATATAAAGTCAGGCTCAGTCATCATCTCCTCCTGATGATATAAAGTCAGGCTCAGCCATCATCTCCTCCTGATGATATAAAGTCAGGCTCAGCCATCATCTCCTCCTGATGATATAAAGTCAGGCTCAGTCATCTCCTGATGATATAAAGTCAGGCTCAGTCATCATCTCCTCCTGATGATATAAAGTCAGGCTCAGCCATCATCTCCTCCTGATGATATAAAGTCAGGGTCAGTCATCATCTCCTCCTGATGATATAAAGTCAGGCTCAGCCATCATCTCCTCCTGATGATATAAAGTCAGGGTCAGTCATCATCTCCTCCTGATGATATAAAGTCAGGCTCAGCCATCATCTCCTCCTGATGATATAAAGTCAGGGTCAGTCATCATCTCCTCCTGATGATATAAAGTCAGGCTCAGTCATCATCTCCTGATGATATAAAGTCAGGCTCAGTCATCATCTCCTGATGATATAAAGTCAGGCTCAGCCATCATCTCCTCCTGATGATTCATCCCTTTGCTGGCACTGGTTTTATTTACAAAGCTGTTCTCCATGGAAGGCTGGAGGTGGCGAGCCTGACCTGGTATTTCTAAAATCCTGGCTGCGGCCGTGACCATTACTCTTCGCTGAGTTAATCAGGCAATTATAGGCACATGCTGTTTATGTAACGCACATCTACTCTTTGTTCTTCATGATGTCCAGGGTTCATCATAACTGAGCAACACTGAACCGAATGTCCCTGTTGGACGCCCTTTTTCCACCGGTTAGTGTTGCAGCATCGAGGCATCTGTTCCTGTTCGTGACGCAGTTGGACGGCGCAGCGTGATCCCACTGTACAATCTCAGCCGCTCGTAACGTCGTTTCATCTCGTTCACTTCTGACGCGCCGCAGTATCACAGGATGTTTGATATGTGGAAGTGAAGGCTCTTGCAAACTTGTAATCAATTATTAAGAATCCCCTCATGCGCTAAAACAGCTCGTTCTGATTAACCGCTCACAGAGACGACACTTCTTCTTTTGAACTCGCATGTTTTTTCTGCATCCAGACATTTTTAAGAATTCACGCCAAGGTACACTCGAGCTGTTTGAGCCCTAAACCCAATAAGGTTTTATGTTGACATTTACTTTATTCCCTCATAAAATGCTCAGATAACACTCTGTGTATCCCTCCGTGCCTTTTCATCCCGCTATCTTAAATCCTTCTGAAGTCGCCCCTTTGTGATGAGACTTTTAAATAAGATAGACTTGTTGAAGTAAGTGTTTTGCTTTAAATAAGAGAAGAACAGAACTTTAATATGTAAGAAAACAACAGTCGGTGGGTTCGAGTGTTTCCAAACGCTGCGGCGGTGGAATTAGATTGCGTCTGAGGATTGGTTTTCTTTGCGGTGACACGTGAGGTGCTGTTCAGTCGGAGGGTTACCGGAGGTCCCTGTGAAAATGTTATCTGCTACAGGAAGCTGATTGCCTGCTGCTGTTGTACACAACACTTCTTCTCACTGTTCATTGAATCTCTGTCGGTTTACTGCTGAGTCAAACCAACACTTCACCAGCAGTTACAGACACTATAAATCACTGTTTGTTTTTTTTATTCTTATACTACAAGTTCACAAACTCAAACCGTGCTGCACTGATTTGTGTTTCCATCACCGGTTTGAATACGACGAACTGACCCGAGTCGCGGCCGAGTTTCCGAGTGTTTATGTAACCGCAAATCACCCGATAGTCAAGAGGTGACATTGAGATCCATCCAGCCGTGATGAATAGTGAGAAGATGTACAAAATAAAGTATCATCCTCATACCATTAAAAAAAAGTCACCAATTCAAATACTTAAGGCACCAATCCAGGCTTATTATGTTAATTAATGTATCTGAATATGAATACGGGGATTACTCACTGGAGAGAGCCTTGAATTTGTCCTTCACACGTTCTTGACAAGAGATAATTAAGACGATATTACAAATAGCAGCAGAAGTCATTTATAAAATCTCTCTGTCTCTACATGGTGGATATCAGGATATAATTAAAGGTTTTTTCTCGATCCCTCCGAGGTGTAATCCCAACGGGACAAAGAGAAATCCTCTCTGCACCCGACAGCTCTCCTTGGTTTTATTTCAGACTATGTGAAATGACTTGCATTGTGCTTTCAGACAGCTGTTTATCCAATCAAACCAAAGAAAAAGAACAAATCAATTCAGTTTTCCAGAAGTTTGACTGTTTTGAATGACAGGTGAAACCTCATTCAGTCAGACTAAACCTACATGATTCATCCCTGACGAGACACCGCTTCATTACTGACAGACTGACAACAAGTTCAAACCCTGATCGTGGCATTCATCAGGTATCAGACACATTCAATTCATCACAAAAATGTAACTGTGGATCATCAACTAAAGAAAGTTTGTACTTTGTTTGAAATTAAATGAAGTTTCTTGTTGAAGATCTCAAAGGCAGAGCTGAGCTTTCAGGATCTTATAGGATTTTTCTGGCGCCTGGAGCCTCACTGTGTTATTCACAACTCTCCAAACTCCTCAAGGTTATCGCTCATTCTTGAGGTTGATCTGTAGCTTTTGTACGGTGGTCTGTCCTATTCATGTTGTTTTTAAACCAAATTTCATTTTTTAAAATGTATTATTTATTGCCACATTTTGAGAGTTTTCCAAACTGGTCCAGTGTTTAGAACCGCAGTCAAGAAGAAAATATACTTCATGTTAAAGAAGTTGAAAGTCGTGCTGAGCATAATGAAAACAAGTTTAAAAACTTGAGAGATTTGTTGAAACATCCATTCTTGTCTGGGGTCACGATTATCACCATTCATTTTGAGGCCAAACTGATAATGCTTGATCGTTTTTCAATCATTTTCAAGGAGCAGCAGAAGACCGGGAGAGAGGCCCAAGAGATTGGTGTGTTTACCCGCAAGGCTATAGTTCATAAACCACAGACCACAAACAGTTGAATATGGCAAGGACGAAAGATACACAGAATATTTCTTTTTCATTTCTGACTGTTCTTGTCTTAAAAGGCAGTATTCAAGGCTCTCTCAGGGTCCTGGATTAAGAACTCATCTGGTAGCATAATTTACAAAGTTTGTCCAGTTTGTCTTTGTAGGAAAATGCTGCAGTAGCCAAGAAGGTAATCAAGCCATTTTGTGTAGCGTTTGTCTATCTGCTGTGCTATAAAACCCTTATAAAACCACGGGATTGGATTCCTCTTACGTTATCTTAAAGTAAAGTTAGCGTAAGTAAACCCCAAGTGTGCGGTGAATTTTGACCTCAGCCCTCAAAAAATCAGATTCAAGAGTTGTTGGTCATGTTTTCATGTTATCTGTCTAAAGTCAAACCTCCAGTGGAAAAAGTCTAAAATATGCCAGAATCTTCTTCTGTTTATTTGTGTTTACAGAAGAAAATGGTTCCAGTTATTACGTTTCATTTTCTCTGTGTTTGACAATAAAATAACTGCACATTATTCAGTCTCTTGGCGGCTGCCTCCTCGTCTCTCTGCCCTCTTCAGTCCCATCAGGCTGCACAGCAAAATAATCAGAGTCATAAAACTGGAGGAAACGGGAGCAGAGGCAGCGCCGTCAGTAAATGTTCTGCATGATTTCCCCTCGAGGCGGCGAATCAGTGAAATGACCAGTTTCTATGATAATGCTGAGACATTTGTTTCTGATGGACCAGAGAATGTGCCATGTTCTGGTTCTGACTGTCAACATTTACAGACTCCTGACTGTCAGACACTTCAACTGAATAACTATATAATAGCCAACTTGACTAAAAATAATAATAGCCAAAATGTAATAGTTGAAAAACATAATAATGCATAGACCCATCATTTTATGTTACAATGTTATTCATCAAGTGAAAGTGGACCTCCTCGGGGTGGTCCTCCAGTGGCCGTGGCAGATTGTTATTCCAAGGTCCTGTTAAATCTAAAATAATAGGTTTAGGGTTATAATAGATAGCGCTTTCATTCTTTTTACCGCTTCGTCTTCCACCTGATGACATTGTGCGTGAGTGATGATGTTATCATTGCTGCAGTCAGGTTGATAAACAGGAGTGAAGATAAATCCACTGTTTAATCCCAAAAGTTAAAAAGTAATCTCTGAGCTCTCCTCTCGTTGGTAAACGGCTCCGGATCAGAGCAGAATCCCCACAAAACACTCACTCACATATGTGTCATGTTGTGTTTTGATAGAGAGCCCCCTACTGGTGGAAATTAGTACAGTATTGTATCCACCATCCAACAGTGATGATATTTATAACCATGTAGGTAAGGTTTTCCTTGCACCGGTGACTGTTCTCCCTCCAGTAAAGATGCATCAACCCACAGCAAGACCTGACAACACTTTGGCCCCCGCTGTTGATCTTTCCTCACCCCTGCAAACCAACTTTCTGCCCAGATTACATTTCTGCCTCTCCGACTCTGGAAGATCCCATCAGCTCCTGCTGAGGACATTTCCTCCTATTATCCAGATAAGATATGCAGATACAGATCACATTCTATTACCAGCTGCAAATGATGTCTGCATGTGTGCATTTTAGGACTACAGTTATTATCCGATTGGGATCTCGTAGATTGCCTGGCTCTATTAGACGAAGCCGAAGGGAATTTAACGAGTGAAACCGGAGGGATAGGTACTTTTTTCTCCAAGGTCACTTTTAGCGATTCGTCTTCATTAATTCAAAAACACCTCACTGATGTCGGGAGGAAAAGAAACCTTTTCTTTTTCTCATAATTAAAAAAAAAAACACACAAAGTAGCTGTGACGTCTAACATTTCTTCCTCTGCTCACATTCCAGCTCAATCTTCGGTCCATAAACATTTCAGGCCACTATTTGTGTGCGCACAACATTCAGGGACAACTGCACAATTACAAAACACCTTTCATGAATGTTGAGTTTAACCTCTTCCACTTTGCTATACAATGTTCTGTCTGTATGGATGGAATTTTTAATACATCTCCTGTATAAGCCTCGGGTCCCTTTCATTTATTATCAACGGACAGTAGCGCGGTTACAGTTCGTTCCTCCTAGTTAAGACATTAGACATGTTTAAAATTGCATTTAAAAAGGCAATAAAACAAAGCAATAGTAAGCAAATAAATAATTCCAGATTATAAAGAGGGTATTTATCTTACTTATTGTAAAGCCACAATAAACAGTACTGTTTTCAGCCCTGATTTTAATGAGCTGACTGTTTAAGCCGACCTCTAAAGAGGGAGAAACTAAAAGCTGCTTCACCTTGTTTGGTCGTGCACTAGGCAGTAAACGGTGAACATAAACTCTAACATAGGTCATGTTTTTATGCAGGGCTGATGAAGGTCAAATGGAAATGTGATATAAATGCTAATTACTTTGGCAACGCCTTTGTGCCTGTCTGCTTTCACATTTAGAGGCTGCTTTAAAACAGCGGGGACGTTGTTGGACTCGTATTCAAGGTGTTTCTACTCACGTCAACTGTCAAACAACGCCGACACACCGTCTTCGTCCAATCCAAACTTCTCTTCATCGAGTCAGAGCACATTACACATCACGGTGTCTTAAAACTCCTCATGAGAACACATTTACAGGCAAAAAACAACAAATCATCATGCTAGAGGAGACTGGGGTTTTTACTCACAACCATGTAAAATGTGGCTTTTACACTCTGTAATGTTTATGAACCAATCTCAGCGTTTGGAAGTGGAAAGAAAAAGCCTGATTTTTAGACACGATGCATCAAGAAGTGGCTTTGTGTGTGAGGGGTGGAAGCTGAAACATAGGAGGGGTGAAATGAAAACCTGAGTGAAGCTCCAGAAATGTTTTGTGGACTATGAGACTTCACCTGACTTTACATCAGCATGGAGGGAGGAGATGATGAGTTTCACTGTTGGAATGAACGGTTCCTTGTAATCGTGCACAGAGATGATTCCTTCCTCCAGGACACCTCCCAGCCTCCGTACAAACACATCATGTCGACCACTTATAAACAGAATCCTCTGCAGAATCCCTCTTGTGTTGTTCTGACGACCCGGGAACCTTTCTCTGACATTATCTTCATGGCATTTCTACGTTATTCGGAGAATCCACAGGAAGCCCAGCGGGAGACAGATGAGGGGTGACGCGTGGCAAAGGGCACATGACGGAGTTGAACCTGTGACATCAGACCTCAGAGTTCCTGCCTGTAAACCATGTGAAGAAGAAGAGTTGAAGAATACATCAGCATGTTCTTCTTCTTCTTTCTGCCTTCATCTCCGTGGCAACCCTCCTGAGGATAACCTTTGTTGAGTAAAGCTTCCTGTGATTGGCTCCAGAGATAACAGAAGGAAAATGTCACTGGATGATAGAAAGATAGGAAGGCTCTGCTGTTTGTTTGGAGTCTGTGTTGTGTTTGTGTGTTTGTCACTTCTGCCCTTGAGTTTTGTTCGGTCAATAAACCTGACCCCTCTGCTCTGTTTGTTTGCTGTCCGGCCTGACAATATCTGCACACAGGATCTGTTATTTACACCTCTGTGAGAAGATAAAGCCTTTCTCCTGAGTGAACACACTTACTGTTCATGTTCTCATCACACAGCCGATATCCTTTGTGATCTACAGTCTGCAGAAGAGTCCGGCAATCGACAACTTCCACTGTAGAAAGATGACACCATCCATGTATAGACCGGTTCCCCATAAACCTCACTTTCACTAAGATATCCAGTCTGACACCAGGCTGGGAAAGTTGTCTTATTCCACTTTAAGATTTTTTTTTTTTTTGTTGCAAAGACAGTTGGACAATGTCCCGCAGGTTTCTAACATGACCCAGTTCTGTCAGTTGTGGTGGTCTCAAATAGTGGCCTGGCTATCACCTGGCAGCCGTTTCACACCACCACCACCATCTCCTCCTCCTCCCGATAAGAAAGTCATCTCACATGTATTTGTAATCTGACTGTAATATGACAGGTGTTGTAAGATGTTAATATGAAACATGAATGTTGTGAATTTATTGAACACCTTTTCTGAATGAGGTTGGGTGTAGTGAATATTTCAGTTAGATGCCCGATCAGCTGTGTTCCTTTTTCACTGACCGTGTCTTCCCAGATATTCACATTTTTCTGGAAAAAAATCTAGAAGACCTCTTAATTGTTCTCAGAGATTGGTTTTGTTTCTTCTCCTGCTTCTTCTTCTTTGAGGTTTAGTGGCAGATGGTGGTTGTTTCAGGTTTGCAGTCTCTACTTCCTCTACTCCATTTATGCCTGTACTGCAAACTTCTGACAAGTTTTATACTCCAAATCAAGTTGATGGAACAGCAGATACACGTTATTCGCATTGTTTTTCATTTTAAAACATTATCAGAAGTTCTCTCGAGGATGAGAAGAAGGAGAATTTGTTTCCGCTGGCAGCATCCTCCCAAAAAACAATCTGAAGACTTCTCTCAAATTTTCTCTTGTCGATTGCAAAGGCGTCTGGTTTTGTTTCATCTGCTACTTTTAGGTTTATTGGTGATTCACAAACAACTGATTTGGTTTTTTTGATTTTGTCTAAAATTGCACTTTGCATAGCCTCGTTTGTTCTCTCCAAATCAGTTGATGGAAATACACATAATTTGTATTTTCTTTTTTTCCTCCTCCTTTTTTGCAACATTTTAAAACCTTCAAATTCACTTGACGATTAGATGGAAAACATGGCTGCTGTCATGATCTTTTTTGTCGAGATGTCAGACTTTTTGGCAAAGTTGCTTATCTGCACATCACCTGATGAATGAAAAGTCAAATTTTCTATAGTTTATAGCTCCGTTTTTGGTCTCCACCAGCTCCACCAGGGAAATATCTGTCTCTTTAGCTGCTAAACGCTCCACTGTGTTCACCAGCTAGTCTCTTACTGTGGACAGTGACTTTTTACAACTTTCTCTCTGAAAACAACGCCATGAGAGCACTGACAGTGAGCCAACACTGTAAAGTTGTATCCAGACAGATACAAGATCAGCGGGAACTCACTACAAAGCTTGGTGAGGCCGAGAGGAGCTGGAGTCAGAGACACACAAAACGTTAAACATTATTGTCACATTGCCATTTGATCATTGGTGGGAGAAGCACTCATATGTTTCATCTTCTATTTCAAAAATTGAAGATGAAAGAGGACAGCAGCAGTTCAGCTTTAATGAACGTCAAAGAGACGAGGAATGTATTAAAACACGAGCAGGTCAAAGATCACGCAGATGTCCTTGTTTTGTCCCCCTCTGCTTCCTCCTGAGATGGACAGAACCGACCAATTAGCATCTTCGGTTTCAGGTCAATGTGTGTGTTGGATCGAGTGCCTCGTCCTTCACGTTCTCCTCTTCAAACACTCCATAATAACTTTTCCCGTGCGCGTTAATCCGCTGAGTGGTTTTGATTCATACATGTTTGTGTGTTCAGTGCGTGTGTGTGTGTGCGTTTGAGTATGTAAACATCCCATCAACCAAAGGTCATCTGAAATCGAATGGCAATTAGCGACAGATCGTCACCAGGGACAACGATTGGGTGTCATGGCGACAGTGTTTGTGACACACACACGCAGAGCTGCTGTGATCAGGTCAGCGCCTCTTGTTTTGCTTCTTTAGATGCCACTGCATATTCATCACTCCGACGTGCTCATGAATATTAATGAGGATGTTTATGCTCATACATATTCATGAAAGTGACTGTACTCGTGGAAATATTGCTGTGTTACAAGACTTTAATGCACCCATGTGTGTTTTGTTTGTATTTACGTTTGTGTACATGCGGAGTGTTAATTAATCTCCAGTGGGGCAGACGAAACAATAGGAACACCTGACAAGGTGATGAAATGTTGCAGTAAACCCAACCTGTGTGAGGAAGATGATGATTCAACTCTCAGCTAATATTCCTCATTGATGTCTTGCTCAGAGTTACATAAGAGGATTAACACTTCTTGCATGATGTCTCATGTAAAACTGCAGCGGCCGGTTAGCTTAGCTTAGCATAAAGACTGCAAAGAGCTTGTCTGGAAAACCACATGCCAGAGTCTTCATGCATTTATTTTATTTCAGAATTGAATCAGAGGGTGAACCTCTTGAGATGCAACATCTTATTTTTGAGACGCAAAAGATAAATGTTAACAAACGAATAAACAAAAACACCACAGAACAAACAGAATAACCTCGGGCTCATCTGCCATCACAAATTGATACATAAATGATAATTTTACTCGGATGATGATTGCACTTGTAGACAGCATGTTGTCTGTACCGGATACTTGTCTCATCCGAGTACTCAATCAACCCTAATTGTCATTTTAAGCATATTAGCATGCAGGCCGAGCGACCAAGTCACAAAAATAATAGCAGAAAAATGACTGAAAAAACAGATTTCTAATAGGAAAAGAACTTTTTCGAATAGGATTCCCGTAGGATTTTTAGACATTTATGGGAATCCTTGTAAAAGTTGAAAATCTGAATGTCAACTGGAATTGGGATCATGTTTCCACACACATTGTTAAGCTTTAGTTAATGAAACTCAAACACTTCCTGCACAAATGTTTCATATTAAAAAGGAGATTATACAACACATTTGTGTCAGGCCAGTCGTGTACTCAACCATGGCCTAACACTGATAAAAAAAATTACAAAGTGGAAGCAATAAATTTATCAGTGAATTAAATAACTATTTGTATTATATTTTTATATCGTTTGAGCCACCAACATTTAAAGGCCCATAAATGTATTGGCTGATAATCATATTGCGCTTATCTGTGACCCCTTTTGATCATATTGTCATGTGGAGTGGTAAATACCTCTCAGATGAGGACCAGTGACAGATTGATGGATCAAACTGCCAATATCCAGCTGTCAGTTACAACACCTCAATTTGTAATCAATACTTTTAGTCCATTGTCAGATGAGAAAGGACATAAATATTAATGAGACTCATCGTTGGTCATCTCCCCCACATTCCCCAGTATTGATCCTGTGACTGATGAGAGCTCAGACACAGGAGAGCTCGTCCCCAGCGTCTTCATGTCTGGTCTTTATTTAAACGTTACACCTTTAGGAAACATTGACTGAACACGTGTGTTGATCACAGGCTCGTTATTGAAGCTCTACTTCACTCTGCTGCCCCTGAACGATGGACTGTGGAGCCTCCAGACGCTCCAGTGAAGCAGCAGATTACAGCGTCTGAGAAAGGATGAGACCAGATAACACTTTATTGATCTAAAGGTGGAGAAATATCAAGTGTTCTTAAAGTCCAGGACTCAGGACGAATGGGTGGAGTCATACTGAAAGTTATTATTAATCACTTTGCTGAGTCATTCACTTCAGCACAAAACTAGGCCTGGTAATAACATTAGAAGCTTAATAGCCTTTTATCTGCAAGACAGTGAGGGTATCATGATTGTTTTTATGGATTTGTGGTCTTGGTGTTGATGTTTTGGTGGCCCCATGAGGCAGACATGTTTCCTACGAAGTAAAACTTTAATAGTCAAAAAGGGAACACATTTCATATTCTTATTACTGCTGTTGTGAAACAGATAAACATACCTTGAGGGCTCTGTTCCTACCTGTTAATGAACCATGGGCCAAATGAGCGCTATTCCCTCTGCGGCTTTAAGTGCAAAGTCTGCAAAAATCTATGTAATGAAGCATACGTGCATGCATGCAAATCTACAGCTTCACACTAATGAAGCTGGTGAAAGTTTGAAAAGCTGACTTTGCATTAAAACGGATAACAAAACTAAAAAAGATGTGAAAGTTCAAAGAGCCACGATTCACCAAAATACAAAAATAGAAAGCAGAACGCAGCATTGAACAGAATGTGTTGTTGTTTCCCCTTTTTGTGCCTTTCCATAAACACTCTAACGTGACCTCATACCAAAAGGACTTGATAAGTTGATTGCAGTGACTCCCGAAAAAACAACATATTTGACCGTTAGAGACTATCAGCTGCAGCAGTCCACAGTCAGAAGACCTTTGTCGTCATCCACAGTTGGTGGACCGTTTCTATAGGACATACTGAGAGGGGTTTGCGTATCTCCTGCACACAATCTCACAGTCTGAAGTGGTGACTTTTATGCAGTTTCAAGCAACTGGGCTGCAAGTTCACTTGAATTTCTACTGAATTTCACAAGTATCTGGGTGTACATTAAATCAAGAAGTACTGACTGATTGCAGGATTGGTAACCACAAAAAAAGAAAAAGAAAAATAATGCACCTGAAGGAAACTCATGGAAGGTATAATGAATCTTAAAACTGATGGCTTGGTTTGGGAAATGATCTGTAGTGATGTAAAATATACATATTATGAAGTGAAATGATCTCAAACATGCACATCTGGTGCTAAGATCCTTTATACCAGACTTCCTCCTTGATAAATGTGGTCCAGATGAGTCCTCTCTCCATAACGGCTTGAATCTGCTCTCTCTCTATGTGTTTGAGTGAGGATGATGGGACTAAAGACCTCGGGTCCTCCCTTAAGGTTTCTGTAGCGCTGATGGGAAGCCATCATGACAAACGGATTTATTGGCTTTTAACCTACAAATTGCCTCCTCTGTTTTCTCTGCAGTAATGGCTGTTGGGAGGATTTCACTCAGGCTGTTGCACTGATGGCAGCTCTAATGAACTCAAATACTTCATTTCACCCAGAAGCGGTGGATGAATATACGAGTCTCTATAATGTTCCTGAAAAATACTACCAGTGTCCTCTACTGATTGTTTGAGTGAGGGTTTCTAACGTTAGACTTCGTATTGTGTTTGATGATTGTTTTTACATAATTGTGAAGTCAGACATCTTGCTCCCTTGAAGCCTGCATCATTACAGGTTTGTCTGTGTGATGCACTGTTCTCCTCTTCAGTTCATTAAGCTGGGGGCTACATATCCTCCTCTTCAGTTGCCATTAGTGAACCAGTGTCGTCCCCGGTGCTCTCATATCAAATACTTGTTATAGAGTTGTACCATTTTCAGCTCTCTTTGCTGATGTTTGTCTGTTTCCACAGTGATGCACCACTTTGTTGATTTGCTGAACAAGGGTGTCACATTTTCTGTTGTCTGCTCTCTTTTCTGTCTTTCTTGTTGGATAGTAAAGGACAGTGTCATCTGCATACATATGAATTATGCATTTAGTCAGCTGTATTAAAATGTCTTTCATAAATATACTGTGTATATTCGACAAAACAGCCTAAGTACGCCACCCTTTGGTGCACTGTGAATTCATGCTCCAAAGCTTGACAGGCTTCCATCAGGCTCTTGACAGAACCATTCAGGTCTTTCCTACAACAAACACGATAATCAATTCAATATAAACAAAAACGTCAATTAACATATTTTATGTTTTGACAATATTTGAGGTTTTTACACCAATCATACTGCAGAATCCCAGTATTCTGGAAATTATAGGGTTTAGTATAATTACATTGATTAATTTAATTGATATATGAGTACACATACCCATCATATGTGAAAATATTGCTAAATATGGCTGAATTTGAAAAGCCAAAAGTGGCACTGAAGGAAGAGCCATTTGAGAGCTTAAAGATCTGGTTCTTTATTCTGAGCTGAGTCAAATGATCCGGGTCACTACAAAGAGCTGGATTTCTGATTACTAAGTGGCAGGAGATTCAGTTATACAGAATGGAGTGTATATAAAGTATTCCACTCTTTACTTTACTCCTTCACTTGAAACAATGAACTGCTTCTTAACTGAGTTTATGTGTAAAGTCTGAAATGGCATCTTATTTGCTGTCCTTCACCTTTGTTCAGCAAACTGCTATGTCTCATAACATTGTCATTTTTTAATTTCACCCTAATTGGCCAAGGAAGCTGTTAAAATATTCCCTTGAAGAAGAGAACAGAAGCAGAACAGCGGACGACCTTAAAATACTGTAGAAACGTTTGCTGAACTTTGGGAACTGCTCTGTGTCAATGAGTAAAAGGTGTACAAATATGAAGCATGGCAGGACTGAGAAAACGTGTTCACACTTGGTCAACTATCCCAATATAAAAAAAGGATTGTGATGAAATCCACCTTGCAGTGGACAGATTGATCACTGTGCAACTCTGATATCAGGCTCCAGCAGCCAGCCCGGATTAATTTCCAGACTCCCTCTAGAAATGTGTTGTGACTGCAAATCACCTGAAAGGTGATACAGTTTGTAGAAAAAGAGTACGTGAGCGTAGCGAGACAGTGTGCAGACAGAGAAGGGATATTATTGAATTTTGACACTATGCAATCTCTCCAGGGAAGCACCTGTGACTTGAATTGAAGATGTATTGTGTAAAATTGTTGTTTGTGCTTCCTAGTGGGTGAGCTACTGTTTTATCTGATATCACTGTTATGGTGTTGTTTCTACAACCAAAAAGTGAGTCCACGTAGGGGACATGTTGTGGTGGATTTGGCAGGAGGATTAGGAAAGGAGTTTAAAGGGGTGGGCTGAGGTGGAGTTGTAGTTGGGTAAAAGGGTTTTGTGTTTTTTTTAGTCTTGCAGTAGACCTATGAAACTTGCAAAATACCTGCCACATGACCTAATCATGGACCAACAGCTGCCCGCTTAGTCGAAAAGTGAAATGTGAGTCATGTGTTGGACTTTGTGAACTGACGTGATATAACTAAAATCTAAATTTTGGAAATTAACAAATGAGAGAAACTAAGTCTCCATGTTCAGTGTGGTTACATGTAATGTCTGTAATCTCATTTATCCACTTGTTACTGTTTTTCATTAATATGTGTGGTATTCACTGACATATCTCATGTTGTGAAAATATCTGAAGCGTATTTTAGGGATCGATCAGGAAAAACCCATTGATTTTGAGACGAGGGAAGTGCAAAAATGCTAACTGGTTTCCAAGGTTCAGGACTCATTCCTGTGGCACACGTGTGCAGATGTCTTGTGCTGATGTGACTTTGTGATGAATGGAATTAAAGTTTACAGAGTTTATATTCTGGAATTGACGGTCATGTTTTGTTTTCAAAGATCTTCTTCATGATGTCTGTACAACATTTAATTGTTTCCCTGCTGAGTGGAACTTCTTGGTTTTCTTTTTGCATTGTATTGTGGGTTAGTATTGTCCATCAATAGCACACTCAAATATCAGGCAGATTTGGTCTTCATGACGTCTTTGAGAACACTTTAGTGAGCACAATCTGTATACTGTGAAGCTGGGGCTCAGCCAGTGTCAGCAGTAGTACAGCAGAGCAGCTGCAGGATAAACTCAACATGCTACCATACTACACAGATCTAAAGGAGGATTTGAATAATCCAAACCCTTCAGCCTCAGACCTCCTGCCCGGCGGGACTACCAGGCCGCCTGAAATCCTTGAAAGTTTGTGAATATGAAAGAAAAAAACACAGGCCTTGAGGTGGTTTTCTTTCAGTGGATGCATGGTGTATGAGCTTAAATACAGCCGGGGGTTCTTGAAGCACTTTCCAGCCTGTGATCTGATAAATTTATTTCTGCTCCCTGTGGCTGAGGATCATGAGGAGGAATCAGAGCTGTTGTCATGGGAATGGTGGGACTGAGAATGAGAGCCAAACTGGGCTTCAAACCACAGGCCTTGAGGATCAGAGATCTGTGGAGAGGAGATGTATGGAACTGACTGACATCTGTGGACATAATTCATAATCTCATCTCGGTACCACATTTTGCTACAGCATTTTCTGTTATTTCATATTTACATTCTACCATATTTTCTTAGAAATATTTTGAAAACTTGGGAAATCTGTTCATGTTTCTGCTGTAACATCTGTCTCTGCAGTGTTGATCAAAGTGAAGCAGCAGAGACGAAAGTGCAGACACGTCTCTGTATTTTGCTGATGATATTCTAGTGTTTGTGACAGAAAATCTCGCCCGTTTCATCTTAAAACACAACATTAAAAGTAAACACACTGAATAAAGTTACTTCCATAGCAGACATTTCCCCCTTTTATGACAGAATTACAGACCTGCCACATTACTGATAATCATTCATAAAATACAATTTATTTCGTTGACAGTGTTTAAAAAAACACCACAACTTTTGGTGAGAAAAGAAATTAAACCTGCTGGTGGAAGCTTCAAACTATGACACTTAACCCTCTAGCATCAGTTTTGCATGTGAAGGACTCTGCGGTAAAGTAACGTAACATGCAACATCCAGTTAGACTTTAAAAATAAAGCTTGTTGGCCAACAGTTAAAATGTTATGACAATTATGACTTTCCGACTGTCATTAACAATGTCAAAGGGCCATAGTCTGGTTAGGTTTAGGCACAAAAACAACTTGGTTAAGGGTTAGGGTTAACCCCCCTAACACCACACAGGAACACTGTGCTTCAAACAGACACTGTTTTTTATTTTACTAATTAACAATTATGTCAAGAGAATAAAACCACGTCTGATGAGAAGAAACAGCTCAGCCTGATTGATAGAGCTGATTACACTCCTTTGAAAATGTGATCAAAGGACAAAAGATCTGAAATTTTAATGTTCTTATATACATTTCAAAACATGTAGCGTCTTTCTGAGCTCAATTGGGTTCAGTTAAAGGTCACCTTTTAGTCTTCTGCTCGTGTTTGCTCAATAACACCCACGGAAAACAGAATTATATTCTGATCAACTGTTGCTTTATACAGATGATAATTACATTACGATTAAATATTAAAAGAAGAGCTTAGATGCAAAGTCTCAATTAAATAAATCTTGAAAACCCAAAAATCTAAATTTAAATGGAACAGGACAAATGAGTAAGGTAGGGAGAAAAATTATGAAAAAATAAAGATAACTATGTTAAAGATATGTGTAACATTTCTGCATAAAAACTTCTAAAAACGACTCGACCTTTGTTCTATATTTTGTTGGGTTGTGTACTTACGTTATAGCAAATGTTTCCAGCGATACAGAGAAATCCACAAGTTTACTCAAACTTACTGTGCGTCTCATTTGATCAAGTGAGGAAGGAAGTCGGCGTACGCGAGTAAACGTAACGTTAATAAAACAACACTCAGCAGAGACTCAACTCTGGTTCTGGTTCTTTCCCCTCCGGCTCCAGTCAGCAGTCAACATTACAGAACAGAAACACCTGACAATGGAGGTCACCTCCGGATCACTGCTGCAGTCAGGCTGATAAACAGGAGTGATGATAAATCCACTTTTTAATCCCAGAAATTAAAAAGTTGGTAAACGCCTCAGCAGATATCTTTTATTTCTGCTTTAATGGAGGGACCCCTAGTAGCAGAAAATCACATATGGTGCCTTTAAAGATTATTTTACCAGACATTTAATTTAAGCGTTTACATTTCAGCTTTCCAATTTTCGATTTTGGGATTTGAAATTTTAACTCTTCACTTCAAATTGCCATATCATTATATCAATTTATCATTTCAGTATCTGCCTCTCTTTTTCAGTTTCCCTTTCCTTCTGAAATTTATTTCAGAATGGTTATCCTCAGTAATTAAAACTTAACTTCAACTAAAAGTGAAGGATAAAACCAAAGATTTGTTTTTAGTGCTTCTTTCAAAATACAAAACAACTAAAATATATATTAACTTTGTGTTTGAGTTTGCTGCTCTCCGAACCTACTTTCCCAACCAAAGAGACTCTCTTATCTTAATTATTCACCTTCATTATCCTCTCTGCCTTTGGTTGATCTACTTCCTGCATCGATAGCTACGAGCAGATCATCACTCTTTCTACCTGGTCGTGCTTTAACAGGGGTCAGAACATCAGTGTGATCAATAAAGCCGGCTGATCTATGGGATACTCAATAGTTCAGCTCATTATGGAGCCAGAAGAGGAAGATTTAGAGGCAGAGAGCGCGTGAAAGGACTGGTGTCTGTTAATCATTTGGCCTTTAATATGGTGTCAGAGAGTGAGAGATGAGCAGAGTCAGAAATTCAAATTAGAGTTGTAATTACATGTGACCCTGTTTCAGATGAAAGAGAGATGGGGGACAGAATTAGGGATGATGAAGAGGAAGATGAGAGGCGCTGGCAGCAGGTCGTATGGATCCTGAACCTGACACAGAAGCATTTCTACAGATTCTTTTAAATCAGTGACTGTCGGTTATTTCTCTTCTACTCACCATCATGTACAGTTTCAGTGTTTCCAGCAGTTTTTAAAGATCTAAAACATCAACAGTCTCTGTGATCAAACAGCGAAGGCTTCGTCTTCTTTGCATCAGCAATATTGGATCAGATGTGTTGACAGTTTTGTGGTTTTATAATCTGATCAGTCTCAATAAAGCAAATCAGCTTGGATTCTTAACTGTTAAATTGTTTTTGAATAATAACAGATGATGTTTTTTGTGATACGCTTTCAGGGGCTTTAATCTCTTTAAAGACGAATTAATCACGGCTGGCGACACAAAAAGGAAAAACAAAACAGATTGAAACCAAGACAAAAGATACCTCAGCAAATAATCTGATTGACTGATTTGTTTTTTAATTAGCACAATTCAAATTCAGATTGTTAAAGATGTACAGAAATAAATGAAATGCACATGAGAGGAGAGAAAAGAAAAGTCCTCCACAACCCTCTACAAAAACACCCAACACAGCTTTATTACAAACATCAGTTTAAGAATGTCGACATTCGATACCTTTTGAACCCTCGATTATGGACAGTTTTGTCTTTTTTTAATTAACATCTAATATCCACATTTTTTAAGCTCACACTTTCTGCAATATCTGTACATATAAAGCAACTTCAGCATTGTTCAAGTACGGGAAAGATTGTTGTCCTGGTCAGGTTTTACAACGAAAACCAAACTAAAATTACAAATTTGTTTAGAAGATAACATCAGACCCATGATGGGCAGTTTAAATGCACAATATGTAATTTCTGCTACCAGGGGTCTCTATCAAAACAATACAATTTTTGGAGAGTGTTGGCCGACTCTGGAGGAGAGAGTCAGATGCAGAGCCAGACCTCCTTCAGAAGTTCTGGCTCCTGGAGTCACATCAGATTCCTCCAAATGGAGGAGAGCTCAGAGTTTAGTTTTTAACTTTTGGGATTAAAAAGTGGATTTATCTTCACTCCTGTTTATCGATCTGACTGCAGCAGTGATCCTCAGACTTCATATCGGCAGTACAGCTGTTGTATGAACAGTTGTTTTTCTTTCCTCTACAGTTCGTTTCAAATAGTTTTTGTTGTTTTTCGTCTGAAACAAAGCCAGCGAGAGACCAGGAGCAGCTCACTTCACTTCAGTTGTTTTCCCACAGGGACACGATGCATACCAGCTGCTGTTTATCCAGTCCTGCACCGACACATGAATACAAACAGGTTGGTGCTCGCCGAGCTAAACGAAGGAAGTTAAAACTCAGTGAGAAACAAACGAGGCAGGTGGAGGCGAAGGAAAGCAAATTACATCAAATCAGATCTTTGATGAAGTTTAACTGACATGAACGGATCAAATTCTGTTAGTCGTTCCATCATTTCGAGTTTCTGTTCGTAAACATTTAACTAAGTATATTGCTAATTAATTGGTTTTCACTCGGTTCTACCTTTTACATGAACAGTGAATTTAATTGCATTTCATAACAGACAACGAGTTGAGACATATTCAATAGTTTTGAAGAATTAATGAAAATTGAATTGTTTTTGTATTTTAATGAATTGTGGTCAGATGTTAGTACAATATGGATGTATTCCACTCTTGAGAGTTTTCTTTAGATAGTTTCATAATTAAGTATTGTAATTTAAACTTGAGTATTCAGGTGTATTCACAGTCACTCCATACACAGCACGGTATATGATGGAGCCGACTCAGTGGGGAGGGCAGTCATATATTTAATAGTGTGTCTGTGTGTGTGTGTGTGAAAAGAAAAGATGAAAGATGACCCACAGCACGCAGAGGTTAGACTGGGATGATAATCAGACTCGACTTAATAGGTTTTTAGTTTTTATCTCTTTACACACACACACAAACACACACTACTTAGAGGATTGGCTGTGGCAGACTTAGTATGCTGGTCTTGTAACATACAGTGTGAATGCATAACATCTGTGGTTCATAACCAGCCTCCTCACTTATTTGCGGCTGTCACTGGTCCTGTTCTTGTCCTGATGATGCTCACTTAGCATAGAAATGCATACACTTACGTTGAACACCCGGGGAGGTATGTCTAATCCAATATCAAATAAAACATTTTTATTTGGATCCACATCAAATTGTACTCGCTCAAAATATCTCAAAACATCCTCCCATTATGACTTTGTTTTGACACTGAATTCAGTTTTGGTTGAGGTTCGGAGCTGAAAGTATACATACATGTGTGTCCAACCACCATCAGTGGAGTTTCCTCCAAATGGTCAGAATACATGAATGTTAATGCAGTAAATATCTGAGACTGACAGAATCTTGAAATCAGAAATGTTTATTTTCCCGCTGTGTCGGCTTGTCTTCTGTTTACTGAACACGACATTTCTCCATCTGTTTCTGACTTCATTCTTCATTTCCTCTTCTATTTATTTGCTTTCTGTCTCTACCAGCCCTCTTCAGTCCTGCTGCGATATCTCCACACAGCAGGAGAGCTCCAGTGTTACTGTCCTGCCGGAGTCCAACAGTGACGCTGAGTGAGCTTCTCTTGATGATGTTGACTGTTCTTTGACTAGAAAGCATCGTGTTTCTCCTCCGGGCTTTTGTTCATTGTGTCGTTTGACATTTGTCACGGCTTGTTAACGAGTGTACTGTCAGTCTGACGTCTGCACCTGCTGTTCACTGTTTGCTGACATCTGTTGTTTGTGTTTGTGTTGACGTCCTGTCACTTCGAGCGGCTCATCTTCTTTGTGTAACAATTTGCTTATATAAGCTACTGATATGGGTTTTGATTTGTTTTGAGCAAAAATATATATTTATTGTCCATTTTTAGGATATTTTACAATTGGCTTTTAACCTCTGGTGTAAGAAGTACTAAGACAACATTAGCAACATGGCTACCGTTAGCAGTCTGCCTACAGTCTGAAGCAAAAACCAACCATAAGAATCCCAGTTTGAGTTAGAAACCCTGACCTCAGTGCTGTGAAGAGGCAGAGCGACTGCCAGGCCACTATTTGAGACCACTTCAATGACAGAGCTGGGTAATTGTAACAGCCTTTAGGACCTTCTCCATCTGTCTTTGTGGCAAAGAAGAGATATTTTAAAGTGGAATTAGACAACTTTTCAGCTTCCCTCCCAGCAGTGTTTCCCTGTGGTGTTACTGTTGTTCGCAGCCTGGCTGCTGTCAGAAGCAAAAAACAAAGGTAAGAATCCTAGTTTGATCTAGAAACCCTGATGTCAGTGCGATGAAAAGAGTCTGTTGTATTAATAAGTACACAGGATTGGTAGAAAGAATGGTGGTTATGAAGCGTCTCAAGTCTCAATCTTAAGAGGAAACGCATATCAACAGGGCAACAGACTTTGACACAACACCAGAGCGCTCTCCATCCAGTGAATATTCATCCGTTCACTCTTGTTTCACCTTGGTTTCTATTACTCTCCCTCTTCAGCTCCTTTGCCTCCTCCATCAACAGGCTCCTTCTTCTTCTACAGTTGTTCCAACGTTACCTGGGGATAGTGACCGGGGAAAACAGTGCATCCTCCGGCTTTGGTTTTTCAGCGGCAGACACACTCTTACGCCGTAATACGACCTTAGTCGAGCCTGGTGTCAGACTGACTATCATAGTAAAAGTGAGGTTAAAGGGAACAGTCCATTCTTGGATGGTGTTGTTTTTCTACAGATGTTAGGCCGTGACATCTGTATTTACTGCAAAATGATACGTGACGTCAAAGCAAAAACGATTTCCAGCACAGAAATACTCACAAGAGTCCAGAACGCTGCCTAAAATAAACTGTGATGAATTTCAGCACCATTTTTGTGAAATGTGAAATGTTGTTTCACTGGTTATTAAAGAGGCGAGTTCCTCTGCAGCTGTTTGAAATATCTGCGTCGGAGTTTGATGTAAGATTTTCTCTTTAAAACTCAGAAGCGTGTGGCGCTGCTGGACGGAGAACAGTTGGGACAATGAGGTGTTTGATGTCGGACCAAAACATGTTTTATTCCAGGTGCCTCATCCTGTTTTAATGTTTATTCTGTTTCATTTCTGCCTCTGACTCCTTTTTGTTTTCTTTGGAAACTCTCTCCTTGTCATGATTATGTATAATTCAGTTCTTCAGGATTCAGGCAAATAAATCTTGGCTTCTTTCAGGCGGTAAATAAATAATCTATATCATAAAATGAATGCTCCTCCTTTCCTTGTCTTGTTCCACTTCACATTCCCTGATGCATCGTCCAAATGCTGAGGTCATATCTCCACATCGCCGTGGGCTATGAGGCTGAGATGGTGGCACTTTTAGCCTTTTGACTCTTCAGCATACTGTGTGCGCCCTTTCATGTAAAAACAGAGCAAACTGAAGCCATCGTGTCTCAGCAGTGGAACGATATAGACTCACTTTCATTACCTTCGTACTGAATTTGGTTGATTTGACAGGTTTTTCACGGCTTCCATGTTGTAGAAAGAAACTAATAATGGTTGTTTGTTGTGCTGTGTGCTGATTGGCTGATCACACTTTCATCCTTTGCGTACTGTGCAGCGTCGCCAGATGTACGTTAATTATCGTATTTGCATGATAATTTTGCCGTCTGATTGATGTAATTCAAAAATGCCATAATGAGCGATAATTTGACCATTTTTTGACGCTTATATCAGGAGCTGGTTGTCGTCTACGCTGTCCCGTTTTAATTAATTTCCTGCAAAAAGTAATTTTTCTTGTTATTTCGTGTTGAATATTGTTAAAATGTGACATATTTATTAAAAGGATGTTTGTTTGAATGCAGTTTTTATACATACTTGGAAAAAGTTAAGTTGAATAGTCCACTGATGCAGTTTCATTGTGTCAGTGTTGTTTTCGGTTGGCTGTTGTATTACCTTCATTTTTTACTGCTGTTGTTTATGTTATAATATGTGTTGTTATTATAATTAGTCCCTCCCGTCCTTTCCCTCGTCCTCCTGTCCTTCCCTGTAACCTCGGCTACACGTGCCTGCCGATAAATAAAGTCTCCCTAAATGATTGTTCAGCATTCGTATCAATTCAGAGCTTCTTTAATCTGGATTTTGGCAGCTGGAGAGCAACAGAAAGTGTTTATAGAGAGAGACGAGACTTTAAACTTTATGTCCTCCTCTCGAACTCTTTTCTTTTCATTTACTTTGTTCTCCTTCTCTTCTGCCTTACGATCTTTATTTGTTCCTGTCTGCTCCCTGTGTGTCACCTCAGCTCATTGCTGTTAGAAGGAAAGCTGTTATGATTCATGTTTATTAGTATTATTACAGAATCCAGTCGTCTCTCTCTGAGTTCTCCTCTGCATTGTTTTTTTTATGAAAGAGAACAGGCCTTTTATTGTTGTGACATTTTGACCGCCAAAGTAAAAGCACCCTGTTTCCCAAGAGAGTTGTGGTTCGGTCCTGCCGGGCGGTGCGAGTACCCGGGTACACGTGACGAGCATTTCAACAGGATGCTGAGTCACTCTGGCTTCCATTACAATCGTTCTGTAGGCGAATAAATGAACTTGTTTTATTGCATTTCTTTGCCATTTTAATCAGATTTTATGGACATCTTGGTAATTTGTTTTCCTTCTATATTCGGTGGTGAAATAAGCTTTGTTTTGCCCGTCGGCAGATAAAAATCCGGTTTGTAGTGCTGAGGTTTTTTTGTTTTTTTTCCAGTCACGATGAACAGAAGACATTTTATGCAGCTTGAGGCTGTAAAACTGAAGTACAAGAAAATTAGAAATGTTCTTCAGGGATCAGGATCATTCGTATTTTCTTCAGATAATTATTTTTTATGTTTAAATGATTTGTTTTCTTTTCTCAAAATTAAAAACGAGCATATTAGACAGATATTTCCCATAAATTTATTAACATCCTGCCATAAAGTTGATGATCTGATGCATCATCTCGCTGGTTTAGTGCTGGTAACTGTTTTTATTTGTTTTGAATTGGATCTGATGGTCTCAGTCAGTGAGACCATCTCATGTCTGTTAGTTTGTTAGATTTCATGAATTTCACTGGAGAAATTAAAGTAACATCATGTAAAATTTGTATTTTGTGCAATTTAGTTGCCCTCCAGTGCAAAACAACTGTTGTAAATCCAAATCCAAGGTTCCTGTGACAATTTGTCAGATGTAATGTTTCGTATCTCGGCAAGTTTGAACAATTCAATGTATGAGAACTGTCATGACATAAACATGGGGCGCTTCACCTGTGTCATGATGTCCGTGGATGCTGCTGAGCCCTGTTCTGGTGCCCATTCCAGCCCAGGAGTTGAAAACCTCCGTCTCCTCCCGGAGGTCCACCGCTGCTGAACTTTCCCTGGCAGTGCTCCAAGCAGAGTCAGCTAGCAGAGCTAACTTGTAGCCTTCAGAAACTGAAACTGTGCAGCTGGAGGACATCAGAGGGAAACATTTCCTCCATAAAATCTGATCCAGTTTCACCAAAATCACTGATAGTTGGTGCTGTGTGTGATGTTCTCATTGACTATAAATATTGGACAGAGCCACCGTGACGTCACCCACAATGTCTCGTTATTCTGTTCATGCAAACCATTTCAAGATAAAACCAAAATCTAAAGTGTCCGTGTGTTTCAGTGGAGCATTAAGTCGAACAAGAACTGCCTTCTCTCATTCCCAAATATCCACTTGATCCATTTCAGTCACATATTTAGTCTAAAGACACAGTATTTTACAGTATTCACAGTCTTACACTATTAAACTGTGACAAAATGGAGTGTATATGCCCACCCTACAGCCTACAACAGCTTGAGTGATTGTGTAGACAAATGACCCACTCTCTCTTCTTCCTCCTCTCTCCTGAGCCACTTACACATCAGCCTCTGGATGATTGATGCATCATGTAGCCAATGAGATTTCAGATCCAGTAATATATAGTTTATATCAGGTTTTTAAAGCCCTAAACATGGAAATTATGTAAGTTTATGTAGTTTTATGCTCTTTGATCAGGCTGTTTGTCCACCTCAGATTTGTTTTTGACTATTTTATACCCATAAAAGTTAGTGTAAGTAAAGAAATAAAGACCTTTAATGAATTTAATGCTCCTGTTACACTCAGGCAGGGGGATGTTGAGGTCATAGAATAGCATTTTTTTTACCAGTCGCCTGAATATTTCCTCATAAGTGTTTATTTTCAGTGATATTGTTATTAAATGTGAACTTGGACCATGTCAGACTATATGATGTGGACACTGTGTTTTCCAGCTGACAGGAGCAGTCACAGCATGTTTTACATACATTTCCAAGAATAAGAACAATACAAATGTAAAGTAGTTGCCAATTATTTTGATAATCGAAAAATATTTTTGAGCAAGCAAAGAATCAACCATCCGCACGCATGCACGCACACACACACACACACACACACACACACACACACACACACACACACACACACCTTACAGTCTGTCCAGCTGAGAAAAAAAAAATACTAATCTGTTGTGTTTTTGTTTTGTTGAGGACCCTCCATCCAGCTCAGTACTGAGAGGCTTCGATTTGTCCCACTTTAGCTTCAGTAGTCTCCTGTCTGTGCACGCACACACACCCACACACACACACACACACACACACACACACACACACACACACACACACTTACATATGTCTGAGTGCTATCATTAGTGAGAGTGTCTCTATTTGCTCTGCGATGGTTCAGCGTGTCCTCAACCTGACGACTTTGTAGCTGTCAAAAACTGAACAGTGCTGAGTCATGATACCACACACACACACACACACACACACACACACACACACACACACACACACACTGAACTGAACTGACTTCTTTAATCTCCCCACGCTGCTTCACATGATTGATTTTTTTTTTCTTCCTTTGCAAACATCACTTCTCTCCGAGCTGGAACAGCAGACTGATGCCCTGTATTATATAATAATGGGCTATAAATAAGTGGCAGATTAGGACGGATGGTAAATTCTGTCCTTACTTATCACACTTCACGCTGTGTCTTATGGAGATAGCTGATGATGAATTTAAAGTAAACAGAGCTGACCTTTTCAAATGTTAATGTACTGGAAAATCAGAAGATAAGCTGCACACAGGCTGTTCTACAGCTCTGTGACGGCAGGAAACAGCGCCTGGATTTCACCATCGTCACAAACGACTTACAATATGTATTCTACACCAACACTTGTACAATAAATTATGTTTATTATTTTATTTTTTATTAATGAACACAATAAAGTAGCCAGAAATGAACTCTATGTCGACGATGAGCGACTCTACATCCCCTCTCAAAACACAACGCTCAGCTACCCGGATGGACTGCAGAGCTGCTGAGTGATCGTACAGAAAGATGAGTGTTGCGATGGCCGTAGTTTAAAGAGGGGAAACTGACGTCCAAATGAAAAAGACAGACGGACAGGAAGTTACAAGAACAGGAAGAAGCAGGGCCAGAGACAGACAGGTGTGCAAATCCTGGATCTTCACTAACCTTCCTCAGGATTATAACTGAGCTGAAACATGAAACCACCCCCTAAAAAACACCAGCATGGTCCTTTAATTTAATATAATATAACTGCTAAAGTCACAGTCGCTGTGTTTCGACTCATTTCTCATTTTTCCTTCCAGCTTTGAGGCTTAAAGTCATATGTGTGTGCATATGTTTGAACAGGAGATGAGCAGAAACTGCTTCTGCCGTGTGTGTGTGTGTGTGTGTGTGTTTGCATATATTGTGTGTGTGTGTGTTTGTATTCTGTTTAAAGCTCCTCATCCGCCCTAAAGGGAAAAGTCAATCCTACTACAATTTATGAGGTCACACCTTTAATATGAAATAAAGGCACACACACACACACACACACAGTGGGAGGTGTGACATTAAGACAGTAGTGAAGAATGCCTTTACTCTCATGAATACTAACTACTCTTAATCCTGCCCTGCGAGAAACCAGCTGCCAGGTTCAGTGTGTGTGTGTGTGTGTGTGTGTGTGTGTGTGTGTGTTTGTGTGTGTGTGTGTGTGTGTGAGCTGTATGTGCTCATTTTGTCCCCATCTTCATGCCGGAGCATCAATATTAAAAAAACGTATATTTTCATTAAATTTTCAGCTCTTGTTATTATATTTGAGAGAAAATGAAAAGAAGGCGCTCTGAAAAATGTGATTTAGTGTTTACGTTTCAGGGGAAAATTAACATATTAATTGAATGTATTGATTGTTTTTTGGCTTCTGATTAAATTTACCTGCATCACGTCGCCTGACATCATCCAGCAGGTGAAGATGACCTGCAGCTAAATGATCTCAACTCTGACGTCCCTTTTATACCTGGTATGTAAATACTGCTATCCCAGGCCAGAAAGAAAAATAAAAAAAAATCTTGGTATTTTACATTTCTGCATAACATTTCTATATTATTGGTCTGAATTGGATTAATGGTCGAGTGACAGCAAGGTGAGAAAGCTGCCGAGCCCGAGACCGCCCTCTGAGGCGACGTTTTAATAAGTAATATTTATATTTATATTTAATAAGTGTGAAATATTTTTCACCGGAAACATCACATTTGAATACCAGGTGTAAATGGGGTCTGATTGGCCGAGCTGACTACAAACTAACATTACCTCGACTGTGATTGGCCAAGCTAACAACAGGTACACATAAACCTGACTCCCATTGATCGAGATGAATTCAGATTAACATAATCTTGATTTAGACTGTTGGAAATGACTATGGATGAATTTAATCTTAATTCAGATTGGCGGAGATTATTACAGACTAACATAATCGTGATTTTGACCGGTGAAGAGGACTTCAGGCCAATCTAATCTGGATCTTTATGTTGGACATGACCACAGATTAACATAATCTTTATTGTGATTGACAATAATAACACTAATAATCTTGATTGTTACGGTCGGATCAGACAAGAGGCTCCTCAGTTGATTATGTGAAACACCGTCTCTGCATCAGGAGCTTTCACACCAGATCATCTTTATAAACCAGGTATGTGTGATGGGAAACAACTCCAGGCTCCTCATATGTAGAAATATGTTGTTTCCCTGAAGAGACACAAAGACGTCTGAGGCTCCTCAGGTGGTGCAGCTCTTTAATCAGCTGTCAGGCTGCTGTGTGTCGGCCGTGGGCTCCTGCAGCTGAACGTACTGTATATCATACAGTCGCGAGCATCAAAGAGGATCTGATCCCCGCTCATCATGACAGTCACCTCCCGTGTTTCGCCACCAATAATCCCGTTACGCAATGAAGAGAAATCATCATTAACGCTCTCGTCTGCTGCCTCGCTCTCCTTCTTTATTCTCCCCTTCCCTCCGGTTTCTTCCTCTTCTCCTCCCCTCTCATTTCCTCTCCTCCGTCGTCTCCCTTTTCACCTCTTTCTTCTCTTTCTACTCGGTGGAGTCGAATCAGAATCCTACGACTCCTCCGGTCTTTGCAGGGATCTTAAATTGACAACATTTACTCTCAAATCTTTAACAGAAAGAACCGTAATGTAAAAAACCTGATCCTTTCTTTAAGCTCTGACTTTGTCAGTTTGTTTTGTTGTTTTGTGGCTGCGCTCCTTTTGTGTGTCTCCCATAAGACTTTTCAAAGAGGCCTGAAATTGTGTTTGTTTGGTCTCACAACGGGCTTCAACATGAGATCTTTTAGTAGCAGCTGACATCTATCACTTGAGCCTTATGTTATTTTGATGCTGCTGCTGATAATGCAGTTTGCTTAAGCTAATTGCTTCACACAGAACATTTTTTATTTGATTTAAAGCAATGGGAACAAACACAGCCTCAGCAGTAATATACAATATCTTCACATCAACAGAGCAGGATGCAGCTGACTGGATTCAATATAAGCTTCTGCTTCTGCTCGTTATAGCTGTTTGGTTTATTGTGTTTGAGTTTATTTGTTTAAAAGAGGATAAGAGTGGTGTGTTTTTATGGACTTTTGCAAAGTTGAGAGGAGTTCAACGACACCAACACTTTGTTTCGAAAAAGATAGAAAAAGAGCGCTCAGGAAGTTCACAATGTGTTGAAGGTGCTGTTTGGCTGGGGACAGGAGAGAAAAGAGAAACATCCAACGCGCTCTCCTGGCAAAAGGTTTAAAAGCCTTTTGTTAAGATGACTTTTTTACACTGAGACTTTCTAAAAACATTGAAAATACAAATTGAAAATTAGCTGAGTAGAGCCATCTCGCCTCTATTCAATCTTTGATGAGAGTTGCACATGCGCATTACTTAACGGGCAGGATGTAGCCAATCAAAGGCAGAGAAGGGCGGGTCATGACGAGCAAGGTAGTGTGATCTAAAATAACGCTGCTACAGCTGGTAAGCATGGCTGCGGTACAGCCGTGTATATTTTATAATATCTATATATATATATATATATATATATATATATATATATATATATATATATATTCATATAACGCCTGTTACATAGTGACGCACATGAATTACTGAAGTAAAGGCTCGACGCACAAAAATGCTTCATAACACAATAAAGGAAAGTCAAAAACCCAAAAAGCATAACATGACCTCTCTAACATCTCAACAGTAAAGCTTTTTAATGTAGCTTTCCGTTTATATTAACTGACTTTTTCCCCAAATGGTAAAAAATACATTAAAGCAGATCTTCTTTTTTAATTTAAATATGCACAAATCTTCATCTGCTGCAGATCTGATTTATTTATCAAAAACCCAAAGCAGAAACCTCCATTAGAAATCTGCTGTGGCGATCCTGAGCAGCGGCGTCAGAGAGGGATGATGCCATCGCTGGCCTACTAATGGCTCCCTAATTAGGAGCCACCGTTTTTTATTCTGAAAGGCGCTGGTCAGATTCATGAAGACTTCACGCCGCATCTCGCTGCCCGTGGTCATGGGTGTCATTTATTCAGGAGGACTAATCTGGGAGCTCAGTTTGCTCCTCGCAGCAGCACTCTGCCTCGGAGCCTCTCTGCTAATTGAATATGTATTTTAAGGGAAGATTGTGGAAAATAATTTGAGGGGACAGAAATGAGACCTGATGTGCATTTAATGTGAGCGAGGGACCGTTTAACATGGAAATGTGTCCGACCATTATTTAGTACAATCTAGTGAAACGTGTTCTCTGTATTTAATCATCTGTTCTGGAACATTTTACTGCACAATAAGTACTTTTACTTTTGATACTTGGATACTTAAACATGTTATATGTAACTTCTGCCACTAGAAGTCTCAAACAAAAACAAAAGACATTTGCCGCGTGATGTTTTGGGAGGACCGGGTAGATCGAGACCTCCTGGAGGAATAAACACCTGGAGTCTAATCAGATTCTGCTCTGATCTGGAGCCGTTTACCGACAGGAGGAGAGCTCAGAGATTACTTTTTAACTTCTGGGATTAAAAAGTAGGTTTATCTTCACTCCTGTTTATTAACCTGACTGCAGCAGTGATCCTCGGAGGTGACCTCCATTGTCGGGTGTTTCTGTTCTGTAATGTTGACTGCTGACTGGAGCTGTGGCCAAGCAAAGGGTTTAAAAGCTGGACTCAGACCTTAAATCAAGAACAAAATCAGCCTCCTTCCACCTTGATTTGATTTCAAAACATGATCTGGAGAAACTCTGGGAAATGGACTGCTGACTGTTTTGTGTGCGACAGCTTTTCTGCTTTTCTGTATTTGTTGTTTTTATCATTTCTTTCTTGTGCTTTTACCTTTGTAAAACACTTCAGGTTGCCTTTCAGTGCGAAAAATGCAACATAAAATCTCCTTTCCTTGCCTTGTGTTTTTTTGATGCTCAGAAGAAACGAGGCCGATTGAAGCCTCACGGTGTCGCATTCGACAAAAACAACCCACGCAGCTCCAAATCTAAAGCCTAAAACTGTCAATCGCAGCTCAATTCAGCCGAAGTCTTCAGGTCAGAACGTAGACACATTGTTAATATATACACACATTCATCCAGCCATCTGTCTGTCTACTGACTGTCTGCCCACACAGCCTCTCCTCTGCCCGGGTGTCATTCTAAGAACTGAATAAACCCAATTTTCTCTTTATAATTGAAATCGGCTCAGTTAAACTTTCTCACCCTTTCTGCTCTTTGTTCTGTTTCCTCGCTCGTCTCTCTGCTGGTTATCTCTCTGCATCTTTTTCTTTCATCTTGTCAATCTCTCCCCGTCAGTCCGACCATCTTTAACTCTCACCACAGTCTTATTGTCTTATTTAATGATCTTATGACTCTTTCCAATTCAAAGTTCTTCTTTTTCATCCTTTTCTGCTTTTCTGCTGCAACCTAACGTTTACCCACTCCTCTTCCCTTTGTTCTCTCTCACGAGGAAAGATCATGTTTATTTCAGAGCTTTTTTTTTTCCATTTCCTGGATCTCTCTGTTTGTGCGTGCCATGATTTCATCCCCACCGCAAAGGAAGCAAGACGAAGGATACCAGCCCGACCATGGAAATCTGCCTTCACTTGATTTGAAGATTTCAAAATAAACAAGAAGCCAAATTACACAGAAAAAGACACATTCATATTGGCTGAATATGTCTGAGCTCCCAAGTAACATTATGTAAATCCGTGCAGTTCTTGATGGAAATCATAGACAGTGGGTGTCTGTACACGATCCCCATCTTCCAAAATTTGCTGAGCTGTATCTCAAGACAGTCGTCTCTTTGTTTCACTGACCCGTTTCACAGCCTTCGCCAATTAACTCTGTTCTGCCACATCAAATGAAGATGTTAAAAGTGACATTACTGTTACCTCGGAAATGTCTTTACTTACCACAGCACTACTGAGCCCCCCTGGTAAGAAGAAGGCAAGTGAAGCGTGGCCTTTTTGAATTGTGAGCCCTATTAGGGCCTTCGTCAGGAAGAGAGAGGCGAAGAAGCGTCTCTTGGTAACGGTGAGCTGACTTTTATACCGCCACAACTACAAAAACAAAAAATCACAAAAGAAAACGATTCATCTGATCCACTTCCTCGTTATAAACACGTTTGTCATGACCCGATCTGCCCCTTCTCAGTACTTCATGTTCTCAATTTGTTCTTTTCTGTAAATTGTCTATTGATTACCAGAGGATTTATCAGTGAAACAGTTACAATGGAAAAAATGTAAATGTGTTGCAAAGTTCGAGCCCTGAAGTGGCGTCCACGTGAATTCCAGGTTGCAGGTTTCCCAGCAGAACATCAGATTTACACGACATGATCAACGTTCGTCCTTTTACCGCTGATCAATATATAAATCTTTACTTGTGATCTTCAATAACAAGCAAGCTGAGGCTGCAGAATATTTCTGATTTACTCTGCATTAGCATAAAACTCCATGTAGCATTGCTGCTGTCTGTGACCTGCAGCATCTTCTCTTCTTGGTTACTTTAACAGCCTGTAATAACACAACACCGTTAACACTTCCTGCTGCTCCAGGGCCGACAAAAGTACAGTTCACAGCGTTTCTGTTGGTATGTGTTGTTTAGATTGTCCACTTCTGGACATTATGGCAGCTTGGTGTAATTCAGCCTGTGTGTGTGTGGTACTTAGCTGTAAGTGTAGGATGGGATTATGTGCCTGTGGATAATTGGTCCATCATTGATGGAGGCTTACAGAGATGACAGACAGCAGCTGCACTGTCCTCTCTCCACTCGTGATTCATCTTCACCTGCATCTCCATTTTTCCTACTACATTTTCTCCGTCTAACAACTTTTATCGTATGTTTCTTCTTCATCTTTCATATTTTTCCCTCTCATGTCTAATTATGCTCTGCCCACCTCTCTCCTCTCGTTTGTCTCTTTAATTAACCTCACACCTTATCCCTCCATCGCTCTTTACCTGCTCCCACTCATTTCTTCCTCCTCTCTGACATTTACATCTTCTATCCTCCCACTGCTCCGCCTCTGTCCTCTCTTATTCTCTCTCTAAACCAAGCGTTCACTTTACCTTCTTTGACAATCTAACTATGTAGAGAATCGTCTGTCACACTCAATTTCAATCAGTTCTGACAGAATCCACCTGGTTTTATGGAGGGTTTCTGGTGGTTGTCTCACAGGTCACCTTAGAGGCCTGATTGAGAGTCAGTCGTGTATGAATAAACAGCTGGCCTGTAAACAAAAGGCAAGCCAGGGGGAGCTTGTTGTGTCTGTCGAGCTCCTTAGTAACGCTCTAATGAGATCCATTAGTTTCCACGTGTGGGTAACTGTGACACGGTGAACCCAACAGAGTCAGAACTGTAATTAGCATCATTTGCATCTAATTACAAGGATTGACAGATTCCAGTCACAAATCCGATACCAAGAGGTTTGCTCTTACACAAGCTGTTGAGGTGGCTCTATTTCCTGAGAAAAAACCCACCTGAACAGGAACTTTGCAGATTTTTAATCAGCTTTGTATCACTACAAAATTGGTAGCATGTGCAACTGAACAATGGTAAACCTCTTTCCAGAGCCCCCCAGGAAAAATCCTCCAAATTGACGTAAAACGCGTCATCTGGCGGATGGAGATGGTACTGTCCAATGGTCATATTGTTGTTTTGGGAGTGACACGTATTAATCATAGCATTAACAATAACCACTCAAAATCAACAGAGGAGGCACGTAGAAACAGCCGTTTACAGATGTGACGTGCACAAAACTTGATGGCTTTGACTTTTTTCCCTCTCCTAGGAAGCACAAATGTAGCCTTTATTAACCTTTCATGAATACATACAGACTGTTTTCTTTTATAAAATACTTTAAAAGGGCCGAAAGCAGCCATTTTAATTGTTAAACAATGCCATGTGCACAGTGTTGTTACTGCAGCAGATATCGTGGCACATTTCAGCAGCAAAACTAAAAAGCTGTAAACTTGACAGGACAGAGGTAACAGAATTAACATTTTAGCTCTGATGGAGCTCAGGATTTTTTTGGAAGGAACTCAGGGCAAAAGATGAACCATTTTGTTTCTGGTTTTAACTGGTTTAATGAGCGGCCCATTAGCTCTAACTGCAATATATACAGACATGCAATGACTCAGATGGATCAGTGATGATTTTAATCTCTCGTTCTACCTTTCCTAATGCAATTCACCTCCCCGTCACTCGTACTGTGTAGCCCTGCCTTGTGACGGCTTCGTGTGTAATAAAAGATGACAGAAAGGGCAAAGAGGAAGGCTGAGGAGAGAGAAACAGCAGTCGTATATGTGAGGTAGAGAGAGGTACAAACATAAAGAATCAGAGAGAGAGAGAGAGACGAGGGAACGGGAACACGGAGACATTTTTCATGGTATAGCGTGAGGCCTATAGGGGCCGTTAATCCACAGCAGAGAGCAGAGACAGATTCATGAGGACTACGAGGCGGCTGCCGCTGCACTCGCCAACCTCATGTGATGAAACAGAAGCTAACATGACAGTTGTATTCTGTCTCTCCTCGGAAAGGAAGACAGCTACCAACAAACACCAACACACACACTTAATGCCAACACACACACACTCCATGTTCAGTGTGAGGCTTCACTCTCTCTGAGTGAAAGAAAAGGAAAATATGGAGCAGAAATGAGTAAAAAAATCCCCCCCTCCCTACTATCAGGGGACAAATTTATGTCTATTTTTATTTTTATTTTCTGCTGCCAAGACAACAGTGTGCACGTCAGCAGGGATCACAGTGCCGTCTAAATATTAACCACAACTGCTCTAATATTCTCCCATCATACATTTTTCCTGCCTTCAATCTGTCCTACATTAGCGTGTTAGACCGATGCTGTTATTTGACAGCGTCTCACAGTGATGTCGGCCTCACACGAAGCGCATTGTGATGCAATTTCTGGCAATATAATGAGCAGATAATCTGGGAAACTACGGTTAAGTCACTTTCGTGGAGATCAGACGTTTTTTTACTAAGTTAATAACGAGATATTTACGAGAGATGAAGAAAAATGTTTCATGTGAGATTAAGGGAAACATTTGAGACTAGGGGCAGCCCCAAAATGTTTCTGCAAACCACAGATACAGTCACATTTGTATGTTTCATATCATGTTTGTATTACAGGTATACAAGCTTAATGTCATGATGCTTTTAACCAGACATCAGGACATTCTCCAGCTGTGTTTGTCGAACAAAACCAGATAGTTTCCACAAGACGTCAAGGTATTTTGCAGTCGTGTCTTTAGCAACAAAACCAGATCATTTTGACTTGATGTCGGGGCATTTTCCGGCCGTTTGTAGTGATAATAACTAATAGGTTTTATGTTTTCCAAACATTTTTGTGGCAACAAAAAACAGATATTTAGATGACATATCAGGACAATTTCCAGCCATTTTCATTGCAACGATAGCAGATCCTTTTAGCGAGACATCGGGACATTTTCCAGCCGTGTCTGAGGCAACCAAACCGGATATTTTTAACAAGAGTCTCAACATTTTCCAGCATTCTCACAACATAAGATCAAATTGTTTTGCAATATAGAAAAATGTTAAGTTTGAACATATCCGTGGTTTGCAGAAAAAGACATTGCACATGGTGTAGAAAAGAGAGATTTCTTCAGATGTGGAAGCACGGAACAAATTGTTTGTATCTTGATGGAAACTTTGACTGACGTTGCTCCAGTCATTTATTCTCAGTGCAAATGAAAAATGCACAGCAAGAACAGAAATATAATTTAACCCTCCTCCTCAGCCGGTAGTTTCTTTTAAATCTACATCATAAATAATATTTACTGTGCTTGGAGCCAGAGCGTCAATAAATCAGTCTGCACATTTCTATAAATGATGAGTGATTGTTGCAGAAACTGTTGTCCACAGCTGTTTCATGCTCTTCTTCAGTTCATTAAATTCCCGCAGCCATCTGAAGACGGCAGGATTCATATGTTGACGAATGAGCAGTATCATACACACGACCGCCCACTGTGTTTACCTTCATTAAACCACCTGAAAACAACTGCAAGCTGCTGCAGAATAACCACAAACACACACAAACACACCTCTGCTTACTATGACTTGGTATTCTGCTGTTTATGCAGGAGACATCGGATTACCGGAGCTTGTTAATCCTGTGCGTCATGACCTCTTTTCTAAAATAAAAAATAAAAAAGACACAATAAGTCCCTGGAGTCTTTCAGGGAGAACATGTTTAACATATTTATGATCATTTGTTATCTTGAAGGAATGTCCATCATCTCTTTCTCTTCTCATCTTTCTTTCCTCTTGCTTCTGTTGTTGTTTTCATCTCCAGCGTTTGGTTCTGAGTCCAAATCAAACCTCCAGTTTTGACATGAAATCACTGAAAAGGCAGTTTAACACCTTGCGGGCCCTTAACAACTGTTTTGAAGTCTTTCTATTATAAGATCTCAGTGTTGCCAAACAGTCTGGTTGAACTATCTAAATCCCACTTGCGGCCACTCAAAACAAACAAAAATGAGGCGGAGTTCCACAAGGCTCTATTCTCGGGCCTCTTCTGTTTAACATCTACACACTTTATGCTCGGTAAAATTATGGAAAACACTGCATGAATTTATTGTAAGATAAATGTACCTTATTTTTTTTTAGCCTTCTTAAGATGACTTACAGTCACACCTCACTTCCTTTTCTTTGCTCCAGAACTTTATTTCATACTTTCTCTCTTGGACAGTGCAACACTTATCAGATACATTTTTTCATATAAAATGTTAAATTAAAATGTAATTCAGCCTCATAAAAAATGCAGTTTTTATTCATCGGCTCAATAGCAGAACAGAGTATTAAAGGTATTAAGGAGTCAGTCTTTGCCCAGATGGTAATGTTGCCTTGGTCATATTGGTTGATTCAGAAGCAAAGACCAACAATGTCTCTTCTTATGTTTGAAGACTTTAGACTGTACATCTTCAGCGTTGTTCTTCAGGAGCTTATTAAAGGTTGTGTGTTTCTGTATTTCCCCCTGTGTGCTCTGTAGTCACGCTTTTTATTTTGTCTTCTGGCCTCTCCTCTGCTCTTCTTCCTCACGTCTTCCAGCACTCTTTTCCATATCCCTCTGTCATAAATAATTTAATTTTACAGGCAGGAGTGAGAAAAATCCATTATGTTCCTTGAAGCAAGGCGGCGCTCAATTTAGAGTTTGGTCACACACACAAATACAAGCCTTCAGGCACGCACACGTCATCCTATAGTACATTTAGAGATAAGACGGGCTCTAGTGTACACACACAAACATACATTATACACATTATCACACACATACCGCTTAGAGATAGCCTAATGAGGCAGAGTTGGATTGGGTTCATCGGTCACATCACAATGTGGTCAGAAAATATGGCTGCAAGCACCGAGAGTGGACAACAGCTGCAAGATAAGATCGTGACTCATGTGAGGAAACGGACAAAACCCTGACAGGACACAACAGGCATTATAGGACAAACTGTATTCTTTGCATCTCTATAGCAAAGTCAACATGATAACAAAAAGAAAATATCAAATCAGCGTCAGCTCGGGAAAATATTCTTGTCAGATTTTACAATAACGGACCCTGACATCTGCTCCATTCAAGCAACTGTACAAACCAAACAAGAGAAATGTATAAAAAAAAAATAAAGAAATAAAAAAAAATCTTCTGGCTGGAAACCACAACGAGTTAAGCACAAAACTACAAAACCAGCTGCTGACAAAACTGTTAGTGACAGCCCACCAGAAACAAGCATGTAACTCTACAAGATTTGACATAAACTCAATCGACATCTGAAATGCCTCCATTCAGATTTAAATCCCTGTTGGCAAACCTCAATGCTCATATTGCAGGTTGAGTGGGTGCAGCATTGGCAGAAGGCAAACATGTGGTCTGAGCAGTGGTTGGTACGTTAGAAAAGTAGCCGGCAGTACTCCAGCTCAAGTCTGTTTGTAGATGATTGAAGAGCCAGTTTCTTTCTCATGATGTTCAGTTGACAAACTGAGCATGTCGTCAGTTTCTGCATATGTAGCATTTTAAAGACCATAAGTTTTTTATACAATTAGGTAGAAATTTACTCAAGAGAATGAATATTGGACTTTAAATTCATCAGGTAGACACAAATAAGGCTTCAAATGAATGAAAATATTGCTCCCTAACTGCTGGATGTATTGCTAACAAGCTCACAAAATCAACCTACGACTGTCAAAGAAGTGCTTGTTTTTGTGTGACATCACAGAAAATTCCTACGGAGGTGTAACTTTTTGTTAAATAATAAGATCCCCTTTGCTAACTAAACTAGCTAACGTTATTGCTCAAGGAGAAGTCTCGCCCAGAGGTTGAGATTCGTGTTTGGAGTAACTGCTAGCAATAATTTAGTGGCTGAATGTTTAGCTGAGCCAAAATAGTTTTTACAAGACATCAAGACATTTTCCAGCAGTGTCTCGGATAATTTTTACCAAAATGTCGGACCATTCTCCAGCCATGTTTGTTGTTGGGATATTTTCCAGCCATGTTTGTGGCAGCAAAATACGATATTTTAGACAAGATGTCAGGACAATTTGCAGCCATTTTTGTTGCAAAGAAACCAGATCATTTTTAATGAAACGTCGGCCATGTTTGTGGAAACAGAGAAATGTAAAGTTTCAACATATCCGTGGTTTGCAGAAACATACATTGCGCATGGTGCGAAACAAGTTGTTTGTATTTTGATGGAAAATAGTTTTACGACTTTGCTCACACCACAACAATCTAGATTGATAAATAACACCACAGGTAAGAGATAAAAGCCGTCACTCCCCAAAAGGAAAAACTAAGCTCACCACAGCAGGGAGTGGGGAGTGACAGTGATCTCTTCCCCTCTGGGTGAACCTACAGTCAGAGCCTACAGGTGGATTTTTGGGTGGAGGAGGTGCTTTTCAAATGCTGTATGAACAGCAGGAGCAGCGGGTGATCACATAGCCTTCTGGCGAGCGGTATGGCAGCAGGCATGGCAGCGAAAGAGCCGGCAGAACACCAACGGCTTAAGCCCACTGCTGTTATCAAGAGGATGCGTCAGAGAATCAAGTGAAGCATTTTGTCCCTCACTGATCCCGACATTAAACTCACTCAGAGCCCGTGAGTTCCCCAGCAGGCGATCCGTTCTCGGCCGACTCAGCGAGATTCATGTTTGGCCGTCAACCCTCTGACATTTCCAGTCGCTAAGCAGATTATGGAGACATATCCGTGTATTCAGAGCCTTATTTAACTGGGCCACGTCGACTCAGAGCTTTCCTGTTTACAGAAGAGGAGGAGGAGGGCTTCAGTTTGCTCTGGGTTTATTTGGGGATGAAGACTCTCAAAGCAATATGTACTGAAACCGTTAGTTAATTTAGAGAACAGAAACACCACTCACGCTGTGGTTCCAGCTTTGTCAACGTGAAAATGTATGTTTTTTTTGTCTGTTTTTATATAATTTTTACAATGAACATCTTTGGGTTTTGGAGTGTTGGTCACAGAAAACAAGATGTCTAAAAAAAGTTTTCTTCGCCTTGTGATAGACGTTTTCAATAATTTTGGACTTTTGTTCAACGAAATGATTAATTGAATAAGAAAGTACAGAGATCATAACTAAAATGTCACATGTGCAATTTGACTTTTCACACACGGAAATCACAATTTTTACATATGATTGGCTATTCTAACCTGTGAGATACACAATCACATGTGATTAGCTTTTTTGTGTTGTTTGGACGGATTGTCCTCTTATAGATGTCGAAATTCCCATTTTGTTTAGATCCATGTTGGCTTTAATTTGCCTCACGTTAAACGTTAAACTTGATGTATCGTGGATTCCTGAGACAATCGAGCTGTTTTTCTTCTTCCTGTAGACCAAACCTGGGTGACTCAACCTAGCTGCAGCGAAGATTGATGACGGGAGAGTAATCCAAAAGATCAAATTGTAAATGTCAGACTTTGTAATCAGTCCCGCAGAAAGTCAGGAGTCATCCTAGGTAACTGACGAAGATCAGTTTGGAAAACAGAAGCAGACGAGGCCAGCAGGGTTCAAGGAAAAATTCCATTTTACTCTTTAAAAACAACTTCTGGATCACTGAGCATCACTGACTCATCCTGTGTTATTGTAACGTTCATTTATTTCTCTTTTTTTTAATGATGTAAAACTCAAACTGCATCACATTCACATTTCTTACGGGTTTATATTCGAGGCTCCATATGTACGAGTCTGAATGTCGTTAACGCCGTGTCCACTGTCTGTCTCTAATCTCTGTGTCTTCAGGGTGGACTCACTGAGCACGCTCAGTCAGCACTGCTCTACTTTACACCCGCACAGTACAGTCCCTCTCGCCTCTGATGTGTGTGTGTGTGTGTGTTTGAGAGATTATGTCATTGTGTATGTGTTCTTGTATTTCTATCACTGTGAGGACCAGTTTGAGTTTTAGACCTTCACAGTGAGAACGTTTGAAAGCGAGGACATTTATAAAAAAGAGGAGGGCAGTAAACTTTACGGATTCTTTTTGAACTTTTTGTTTTCTGACCTGCAGCTCGATTGAATTAGGTCAGGCCACAAAAAAATTAACCGCCACAGTTTCTGCATAAGGAGGCATTGAAATTTGCCGTGTGTGAATGTTTCTTTGTGTTCATTAACTCCCGTTTTATAGCATCGAATGACTAATTAAAGTCAAAGTGATCAGTAAAACGAACACTCCAGCAGACATCAGCGTGATAACAACGGCCTGAAATGACAAAAACCATCTTTGGGAAAAGGATTTGAGGTTTTTGATTGGCTCATGTCCCAGCTGGGGGCGAACCAGATGTTTTGGCTTCACTTTTGAGCAGCTGTCACGTTGTCCATTTTTATAAATGTCAACAGTTGCAGTCATTGTGAATTTGTCCTTATTAAAAAGTGATTTCTGATAAAAAAAAAAAAAAAAGAAAAATGAGGTCAGGACAAATTACAAACTGGTTATTTTGTAAAGTCGGGACATCTAAACAAAGTGAGGACATTTTATTATGAAGTGAGGACAATTAAATACTGAGGACATTTTTTCCGAGGACATACCGACCTGTTCTGGCCTTTTTGTAAAGTGAGAACATGGTCTTCTCTTCCTTCACAGTGTTTGGGTTTGAAAGTAAAAAACATTTTTCAGAAATATGAATATTGCATGAATATATTCTTCCATCTTTTCTTTCTTTAAGTGGATCTTTGACAAATGCACGTGTTACATACTCATATTTGTAATTACATTGTGTTTGACCTTTTGTTCATCTTGTTTCCCTCTAGAACTGCTTTTCTGCAAACCAATGAGACGGCAGAGAGACAGATGCCTGTATCAGCCAAACACCATTAAAGGCCGTTTAGAGCGAGGCTGATTGTACATATCTGTGTTGAGTGTGTTAGCTGGTTGGGGAATGAGCGCTTGTGCTTGTGGCCATATGTTTGCTTTTCTTATCTCTCCATTTCAGTGGCTAACAACATAAAGCTCTGATAACAGGCAGATTGAGGAGTGATGGAGTAAAGGAGAAGGAGTGACACATCTGGATGGAAAGCAAAGGAAACAGGAGGGAATGGAGGAGTCGTGGGGATACCTACTCCAGTGTGATGTTCTTTCTCTTCACGATGGATTAAATGGGGAAAGAATTGAGATCGAGAACTTCAATAAAAACCATCTTCAATGGGCCCAAACCAATTTTCACGCCTGTTAGATTGAAGCAGATTAGATTTCAATTGTAATGAAAACTCGTGGGAAAAAATGATGAGCTGGAGACGACGCCATGATGGTGTGTTAAGAGGCCTGAATTCTCCACGAGATCTTATTACATACTGGACTGTTTCTCGCACAGAAGGTCACAGCCTTCATGGCTGCACAGCCATTAGTCACCATCAGTATTTTTCTTCCAATTTGAGTTCAACATGAAAAAAAAAAAGGCCATTAGAAGCAGAAATACATGAACATGCTTCTTACCGAGCCATGTTTTAATGCTCTAAAGCCCCGAGTAGTTTCTAGGCGTGTTTTGCTCCTGTGACATTTTACTCATGGTGTTTACTTGTGAAAATAGTCTGTCGAGCAGCTTTTCGTGCAGTTTTTAGGCCATAAATCATAGTAAAGAAACACATTGTGTTGCTCTTGGCTCATTTATGGCTTCCCAGATGTGCTGAGGAGAACGTAATTTAATGTTACGTACAGGACATTATTTATTTAAGGGGTTTTAAAGTGTCACTCATTTAAGCTTAGATTTGGTTACTATTCCTGACAGTAGTCTTCTCACATGATGCATTCAGGACAATTGGAATTTTTCAATGATTTCTGTTTGAGCTCTACAATAGAAATGATTGGCCAGAGTTTTTTTTTGCTTATTGTAATGTTATTTCTTTGAGTATCTTCAAATGCTTCATGTCCCTGCAATCTGTGCAACCTGAGCTTAAAATGCAACTCAGTAACCAATAATGAATAATGAAAGTATTGAAATTATTCATCATGAATTAATAAAAATTTAACAATTTTCCAAATATAAACAAAAAACATTTATATCCAAAAGATTTCTGAATGTAGAAACATGAACCAAATATTTTGAACACTCTACAACTTGTTTAAACAATGTAAATATTTTAATTTTTGCTTTATGATCATTTTTATGAGCAGAGTACAAAGTTGTTTCACATACAGGAGTAATACAGTATTTCTCTCAGTACTTACATTGGTATTTTCTCCCCCACCGTGTTTTGCAACGTACATGACGTAATGACATTGTCACGTACGTACAACCTGATATGGTGGAAGACTAAAGTTTTAGCTTCAGGTTGCAACAAGAATTAATGTTTTAGCTGTCGTGGTTTTTATTTCAGATCCATTTAAACATGATCGTGTGAACAACAATCTCCCACAGCCAGCAGGGTAGAGTAGGGTAGGGTTTAAGTTTAGATTTGGTTACTTATCTTGTTGCACATTTAAAAGTCCGACAATAACTTCTGTGACAGCAGTATTTGGCTGGTTTTGGTTCTTTATTGAAAAAAACTAAACTTGTAAAAGTGCCGCTGGGTGCTGGGATTCAGAGGGACGGCAGAAAAATAATTCAGCTCACATTTGGAGCTGAACTGTGGCAGGTTTTTGCGCTGGTGAAGAAAAGAATCAGAAACACTTTATTGATTCCCCAGGGGGAAATGGTAAGGGAGTAACACTGGTAGAAAACCAATATATTGCAAACAGAGTTAATAACTGTAGAGAAACGGGGAGTGTAAACATGTAAAATAAGAAGGGCAGAAAAACAGCCTTCTCAAATAATGGCAAGGAATACAAGCTCCATCCAAATACTTTATATGCATTGGCAGTTTTGTTTTACTGAGCCGAGTCGTTCACCTCAACGAACACGGAAACAGAGAAACCATTCTGAGACATTTACATGTTGTACATTCAACCAGCCCGGTGAGGTGTGACATGTAACCATACAGACCATGTAATTATTAATGAATACTCAAATGAAATGTCAACATTCGCTAACTGCTTGCACAAGGTGCAGTTACCGTCTCTCCTGGAGCGACCGCGACTCCGGAAAATTGCATCTATCAACTTCTAATTTGCAACGAGAAAATGTTGATAAATAGAAAATAATTTGCATTCGCCCATTTTGTGTACACATGCACACGATGCACTCTCGCCTGTCCGCTGCATTTTGGAGCTTCAGGAAGAAGATTGAAGGAAGTGAAACATGTTTAGTGACGCTGTGAGAGCCGAGAGAGTTGTCTGAGTGAGAAAAGTGAAGGTCTTTCACTAAATGTACGTTTTCTGCCACAACCTTCACATGGATATGAAACTATATGCACTTAATTGTCTGTTCTGATTGTCACAGTAATAATACACTTTATTAACCTCTGTCGAACACTTCAGTGGACTAATTATTAATATACTGTTCTCCCAAAAGATGGATGATCACCTCCACACTTTCCTGCAGCAATGTCTGGTTTCAGAGGTAATTCGCGCATGCAATTTAATAAAATGGGTGCACGAAATACAAATAAATCACCACATCCATGTCACCTCCCGGGCTCCGTAATTAGTAGCTTTGAGCCTGAAAAATTAATCAAGTAACCAATAAGTTCTCAGACTGCTGCAATGTTCGATCAAGATCCACTTTTTCCCCTACAGATCCAAAACGAGCTGAAAATCACACACCTAACATGTTATTACCCAATAAACTTGATTAATTTACACGTTGCATATTCTCGCCTCCTTTAAGCTCTGTTTTTGGTCTCCACCAACTCCTGAGGGAAATATCTGACTTTAGCTTAGCTGCTAAATGCTCCATGATGTTCACCAGCTAGTCTCTAACCGCGTCTGTTTGCTGCCGAACGGGAGGTGTACGGTCGGTTTATCGGAGCTTGTTTGATGAACACAAACTGCCTGCTGTGCTGGAAACACAGACTGAAGCGTACAATAAATTTGCCTCAAACCAAAACTTCACAGTAATTAAAAATCCCTTCAAGAATTCTATTTTTTTAATTAATTCCTATCATTTAATTAATTACATATGGTTCCATATAATGTGAAGGACTCAAAGAACGTCTGCTAGCAGCTCATTAATTAGCCACTTTTGTTTTTTAATTCCTACGTTAGCCAACAGCTGATCTGTTAGAGTTTGGCTTCTGGTGAGAAATTCTGCAGAAGCAGCCGCAGCCTCACGTGGACTTTCTTCTTCACTGCTTATTAGAAGATACAAAGAATAAAAAAAAAGTCTTTGACATCAAAGCAACAGCAGCACAGAGCAGTTTACCTGCAGCACATTAAGGTCCATTAATGAGCTACCAGGCTAACGCTAGCGTCAGAGAGGAGGAGAGGGAAGGCAAGAGACTGGGAATAAGACGAGGGATGAAGGCAGGAGTGAGATAATGAGGAGAGGGAGCATGAAGGATCGATGGTGATAAAAAAAACAACAACTGACAGTCGTGAACAGCAGTGAGGAGTGAAGGACGAGTCCTGTGAGAGACAAAAGGACGACCAAGTCCCTTTATATTTCTCTCCTGAGGGAAAACGCAGTATTTCAATACTTCCTGTACCTGATGAAGAACACCGAAGAGACCTCCGATGCAAGTACTGTACTTCAGTAAAAAATTGAGAGACTCGTACTTTACTTGTATAATTATACTTTATGCTACTTTAAACTTCAGGGAACAGGGAAAAACTTGCACTCCATCTTTTTTATAACCGTAGCTGTAGGAAAACAGCGTTCCTCTCTGGTACTGACGGCCAGCTGTCCTGTTGTTTACTGAACGTAATTATGTGATGTGACTGAGCAACAAACTCAGGATTTCTTTTTGACTCTCAGTAGTGTTGTTGTGGGGATTGTCTTCGGCAACTTGTATGAACAAATCACCAAATCTATTTGTGGAAAACACTTCTCAACACTTCCTCCGCCCGGGAAACAGCAGCCACTTGCGCTCCTTGGCACCACGGCGTCTAGAGCGTTAAAATGAACCCTGAAGCCACCACGTTACATGTGAAAAGATCAGAGGAGCAAGAGGAAGGTTGGATGGATCAGCAATTCTAAAGAAAAGACTCTCAACTTACGATGACTTCAACACAATTTGCCATTTTGTTTGATGTGCTAATGCTCAGGTTTTGTTTGGTTTGGAGTGGAATTGAATGTGACATTTACAGAGTATTTGTTTTATTTAGCAGGAAACACAAACCTGCATCAACCTGATCTTTTAGTTGAATAAAGTGGAGACGGTGTTTGAATTTGTAGCCCTGACAAAAAAAATGTTCCTGCAGGAGTTTATTTAGTTCATCAGCTGTGTTACCTGAACGCAACTCCACACAGATAAATAAAGGACAGCGTACATGCACTGTTTTCTAAAGGTGACATTACACATTACAGCACATTAATCTTAACATAAGTACAGTAAGAATGCTGTTTTGCCTTACACACACACACACACGCACACACACACGCACACACACACACACACACACAGATTTCTATCCTGCAGCCGTTTCTGTCTCATTTACTTTAAGAGCACTCAGACCTGTAACGTCAGACTGCCTCCTCCCGTGAACACCACGCTGTATATGTTAATGCACACTACACACTGCAGATACACACAGAGTCACAGTCGAGTGTTTTAAGAGATAATCTGTTCGGTGCAGATAAGTCAATGTGGGTCAGGAAACGTTCCAGAGGCGCGTTGGATTTACGCTTTCCCGTCGAGGCGGCGCAGCCTCTTTGCACTGCGTTTATGTGCTCGAAGGGGAAGGCACCTCGTTTTCTCCTGTGGGCTCCACGCACGAGCGAACACACTACACATTGTATAAGCTCCACGTTCTGCCTATTACACATCCCCACTGTTCCACAAAGCTATACATTTCCTCTTGTTATGAAGCTGAGCATTTTTCTCCCTCTGGGACTCCCCGATCTGCGGATCTAACAGGATAAGAACTTCTATCTCCTGTGTTATTAACAGGCATGCAGGGAAAGTTAAACCTGAGCACTTTGACACAGTTATGAAACAGTTTCTTACTGCCTTGGATTACAGCCCAAACATACTGTACATGGTTGGCTGGCTGGTGGAGTATTTTTCAGTCCTGGTCAAACTTAAATCCTGATTTCTGGCACTGATCCACCATCGGGAAGGGTTTTACTTACACTGACACCAACGCTCTCTCCACCCACGAACACGCGAACACAAGTTCAAGCCCCTGGGATGTAGAAAAGCATTCTGGGTATCCACAGAAAACACCTCAGTGGCTGCACTGCAAACATATAACATTTAATCGTCAACTAACACTAGGATCCTTTTTACTTTATACATTTAGAGAGTTTTGATGATGTTGTGCTTTTTCAGTGACTTTGAATTAAAAGGAGGTTTTAGATTATGTTCACTCATCTGCCTGCTCCTGAGTAGAAACAGCTCATTGAGTGCTGAATGTATCGAGAGGCTTTTTTACATCTCGAACACAGGTGGGAGCTGGTGATATCCAGGCCAACATGAATAAGCTATGAGGCCCTTGACCCCCCCCACTGTCAGATGTTCTGAGGTCACGCTGCTTGTTTCAAGTGTAAACATGATGTAAAGGAATCGTGAGAACTCAAGCGTGGCATTGGATGCTGGAGACGAGCGTGGTGAGGGTGCAACAACAGCTGAAGATAGTGTTTATAGCTGCATCCGGCAGCGAGTCCATCTGTTGATTTCTTGGTCTGCAGTGAAGTGAGTGTGTCCTTGTGCAGGAGCGGTCTGGGACGATTATGTGGTTAAGGGTTTGTAGTTTTCTTTCAAATGGTCCAAATGATTGTTTTGTTTATGTTTAGTACAACAAGGGAGAGCTCTTACGTTTAATTAGCTGCTGCATTTATGAACTGACACTGTGATCTGTACAGAACATTACTGCCCGACTGACAACGTATACAAGCTGATATCCTTTATTTCCAATCAGTGGGCTGCGGTGTTTTAACTCTCTCCTTTTAGTATCGGATCAGTGCGTTAGGTACCGCAACAGAAGGGTGACATGCGTGTGGACATAATCTCCATTTGACACAGCCAGAAAAATAGAAATATCCTTTAAAAGGGTAAATTCAAAGACCTTTTTGTAAATATCTTATTCTTTATGCATATTTGTCTGATTCTTTTTTCCTGTACTTGTTGCATATTGAGATGTTGTAACAAGTGATTTCCCCTGATGTTGGATAAATAAAGCCTATCTAATCTAATCTAATCTAATCTAATCTAATCTATAATAAATGAACTACAGCTTCTGTGTAAGCAGAAGATCCAGTTGCTGTTGGGTGAAATTGGAGGTCGAGCTTTGTGGAGCTTAGTTACTTGAATCAGTTTCATTGTTATTGCTTTTGCTGCTGGTGTTTGCTTTCTGACTGGAGTCCTCATTCATGTGAAGGACAATGAAATACTTTTATTATTCATGGCTTCATAAATATGAATCTCCAATATTATTAAATTATTCAGCGGCTCCAGAGTTTGTGTTTTAATGGGAATTGGGGAAGAAGTGAAAGAGAATATTTTAAAAATCAAAATATCACAAAAGGAGCAGGCAACTGTTATTCATTTTGGCCAGAACATGAACTGATTGAATGTTTCTGGTAAAGCTGCAATGACTGGTTGAAGGAAAATGAATGGCAACTATTGGGATCGGCTGGAGCTCAAGAGGTAGAAGCATGTCGGAGTGATCCAAGATCCTGAACCCCAAATTGCTCTTGATGGGTTAGCATGGGTGAAAGTGATGTATAGCGTTTTGAGCGGTCAGTAGACTGGAAAAGAGCTGTAGAAATGCAGGTCCACTTCCCATTAATTGATTATTCTCTTTCAGGCAAAAATGACAATTTTTTTCTGATTCTAGTTTTCTAAATGTGAGGATTTTCTGCTTTTCTTTGTCATTTTGCTGCTTTTGTCCAACCAAAAATCCAATCTGCAGAAGTCAGAACATTTTATAGACTAAAAGATTAATCAATGAATCCTGCAAATATTCACAAGGTTAAAGCAACAATGAACGTTGCAGCCCTACTCTGACTGATTAGTTTTTTGCTTTTCACAAAGGGGATTGAGTATTTTGTGGTATTCTTATTAAATGTTGTTTATTGAAAATTGTGTTCATGGTCTGTTTTTTTGCAGTTTTTATTTTGAGGCTGTGTGAGCATCGATTTACGTGCTCTGTGTTGGCTGACTCTGTGTGTCTATGTGTGTGTGTGTGTGACTAAACGACTTTTTGTCGGCACCCTAGAACATAAGAGCAGAGTTAATAGTTCCACAGAGAAGCTGTCACAGCATCCCGGGCTGACAGCCAGCGCACCCTAGAGGACGTTTGTTGGGCTTCGGATGTCGGTGCTGTGGAGGAGCCAACGGCATTTGGCTGCACCTTCTGTTCATCATCAGTCACAGAGGAAAAGACGGCCCGTTAGCCCGCTTCGTATGTTCCACATGCTGTCCCACCACATATACAGTATGTTTCTGCAGGAAAATCACAACCAAAGTGTGGATGACAAATAGGGAATGATGGAATGTTCCAATGGTGCAGGATTTTGTGGGGGTTTTTATCCTTGGGAGGACCTTTGCTGTCTGTTACTGAAGTCAAATACACGGTTTATACTCCCGTAACCAGGTTGTTTGTTGCTTTGTACTGCTGTAACCAGGTCGTTTGTTGGTTTATACTCCCGTAACCAGGTCGTTTGTTGGTTTGTACGGCTGTAACCAGGTCGTTTGTTGCTTTGTATGGCGGTAACCAGGTCGTTTGTTGCTTTGTACGGCTGTAACCAGGTTGTTTGTTGGTTTGTACGGCTGTAACCAGGTTGTTCGTTGGTTTGTACGGCTGTAACCAGGTCGTTTGTTGGTTTGTACGGCTGTAACCAGGTCGTTTGTTGGTTTGTACTCCCATAACCAGGTCGTTTGTTGGTTTGTACGGCTGGAACCAGGTTGTTTTTTGGTAAATACTCCCGTAACCAGGTTGTTTGTTGGTTTGTACAGTTGTAAGCAGGTTATATAGACTTGTTGTACAATGTGTGTCTTTGCTCATTAGGCATTAATTACAGGCAATTACTTCAGAATGACTTCAGCAGTAATAATAAACATCTCAAACACCATTATTGAGCTCAAAAGTCAAGTCATTATCAGTCAAGGTCCGCTCTGAAGAAACACAACTAAATTAAATGACAATTAACAATGACACGTGAACCTGCAGCACAAAAAACATCTTGTAAAACATCTCATATTTCTTTGTTTCCTGTGCAGCTCAGGGCCAGACTGAAGTTCTTTTCTCTCAGCGCCACAAAGGCAGTTACATAAGAGAAGCAAGTGTGCCAACATGTACAAATAGGACACACAACAACGCTTTCAAATGGAAATTAAAGCCCCCACACATGTCTAAACACACACACACACACATAGCTGGTGGCATCCAACCAGCTTGTTTATTATAAAATCGAGAAACTTGTCCACCACACAGCAACATGCTCCGGCACCGACTGTTGGAGAACATGTCAGGAAATATACATTTATATAAATACAGTCCAGTGTATGACAGCTGTTTTCGTCTGCTTCTTCCTTCTGAGATTTCAGCAAGAAATCCACATATTTGTGACATAAACTCATAACACACACACTTCTCAGTGATAGATGGTGGCGCAGTGATCCTGTGTCCTGCCTCTACATCAACCTCTTATTTTCTTCTCCTTCCTCGCCTTCTTGTGAGGCTGAAACGCTTTTTGTTTCACCCTCATTAACCAAACAATTCGACTCCTTGTCTTTTTCTTCTTTGTTCTCTACCCTCCCTTTTCGCCGGGTCGAGAGAGGCCGTTCAGGATGAAATAGCACCTTATAAAGCTTCCCTATAGACTCATTAATTCATTCCATGGGCATGTTCGACCCTGAACACTCTCATGACCAGCTGCTTCACAAAAAGGGAGAGAAAACTGAGAAAATGGAGGTCTAGTCTTGTATAAATATCAATAGAGGAATGACTAAATTGTTTTTCCTGCTTTCTGAAACCGTGAACAGAATCAATTTTCCATTTCATTCCACATTGATCAGCTCAGCAGCCACGACAAACCCCTGTTGTCGGTAAGTTTTCAACTTCATTTACTTGACTCATCAGCACAGGCAACTTTATCCACCATCTGCTGGTTTAATATCTTGTTTTATTTTGTTAGTTACCATGTATTAAAGAAGCACCAATCATTCATCCAAACTTCTAAACTAAATGTATTGACTTGCAGATAGAAGTCGCTCTGCTTTCACAGCTGGTTCATCATCGTCCACTTCGACTATTTTACCAGCAACGTTTTAGTGGGCCTCCACTTTGTAGATTATAACTAACTGAATTCTCAGCCAGAGCAGATTCAAGAGCAGCTAAGCAGCAGCTGAAAGTCTGAAAGTTGTTATTTAGTTGATCCCCGGTGGTTTAATGTCTTACCTTGCTCTAATGATGTAGAAGTGTATCCCAGCACACTATGACGTCACTTTTAGGTGTGGTTATAGGTACAACAGAACACATTTTTGGTGAATCAGCGGCCGAATCACCAGAATAAAAGTTAACCCTAACCCTTTGAGAATTATATCAAATGATTCCTCTGAACATTTGGGGAAGAATTTCTGGCCAGTCGTCCAACAACCCCTCTTCATCTGAGAAATGCTGTTGACCCTCTACAGCATTTCCACTGGAGTTAAGTCTGAACTTTGATTAAAAAAGAAGAAAGTCTTGATTTTGGAATGGTTGAGTCAGTGAACCCCAGACACAGTCTCCTCCAACTTATGTTTTTGTTTTCCCAGCCTTGGCGAGCCAGCCAGGTCCTGAGGCAGTAAAGCAGCTCCAAACTCTGATGCTGCCAACATGATTCATGCTTTCAATGAGCTTCTCTTTTTTTGAATGCAGACATGAACATCTGTTAATGAAGCCAAAAAGTTTGACTTTGGGCTCATCTGTCAGAACATTCATCCAGTCATGTTCTGGCTGGATTTCTTTTCTTTTTTTTTATTTTTATCAAGCTTTACACAGGTACTTGGCGGCTTCACACCTGTCCTTTTCAGTATTTGCCAGATAGTCGACTCATGAAGACTGATATTGAATCCAGTGGAACCTTGTGGGAGTTCAGGCAGGCAGAAAGTTGCTTCAGTTATGCACATTTTGATCTCTGAGCAAACTAATACTTGAGTAGATATTGTGCTAGTAGTACTTTAGTAAAAGCGAAGTTTACCCTTATGAATAGTACTTGAGTAAAAGTCTTAAGTTTAAATATCATACGTAAGAGTAAATTATACATATACTTACAAGAAGATTTATTTTAAATGTTGTTGCTGGAATGTGTCACCTGGAAATCGTAGCTGCAGGCTGAGTGTTGCAGCCCACCTGACCCCATCTGTTTGGTTCACTTCTGCTCAAAAACGACCACGGCTTACCAGTCTAATGAAGCTCTAGCCCAACATGTCCACATGCATCGGCATATTTAAAGGCACATCACGTCTTCTCTACTAGTCAGGTTCTTTTATTTCTTTATTTGTGCAGTAGGTACAGCAGTTCACATCCTCTAGAGACATCATGTTTGTTTACTGCTGCGGTCATGCTGATGCTCTGATTAGCTCTATATCATCCATCACCATTTGAACACTGGCATTTGTTACATTTGTTACATAAGCATGTACGTTGAGTATTATCACTGGGGATGAGTGTTTGTGCCAGCAGGGCCAGGCGTTGTTTTTTGCATACTTGCGTGGACAGTGTTTCTGGCCTTAAACACAACGTCACTGATCTGAAGTGCTGTACAATGAGTAAATAGTGAGGGGAAACAGAATAGGAAGACATAACTCAGAAACATCAAAATGAACCAAGGACTCAGGAGAAATTCAGGAGCTGACTGGTTTATAAAGAGTTAAAACCTGCATCTGAAGATAAAAAAAGAGTGTTTAGGTCAGCTCTTGAAACTTTAATAATATACGGCAGGAGAAAGGATTCCATAGGTTTGGGGCAGAAATTGATCTGGATCCTGGATCTTGGGTGGACTAAAGGCTCAGTAAAAACAAAAACAACTATGAGACCAGGCCGGTGACTAAAAAAGCTTACTCAAGGTTGAAAACAAGCAAACGCCAAAAGCAGGCAGGGGAGATGAAGCAATAAAGGGGAGATCTGAGAGAATGGCTGGACATCTAATGGTGAAATCACACTACGAGAGTTTCCCACTTCTGATAATTGGAGGAGAAATCTGGTCTTGGAGCTTGTTAAGTCCCGAAGTTTAACCCAGTTGTGTTATTTGTCTAGTTGGATGATATCAAGACCTCTGAAAAGCATACCACACAGAGTTCTTCTTTGTTGTTACGGTGTTTTCCCTGGACTTGAGGAAAAAAATCAAACATCAGTCTGCTTCATAAAAAAACTCTACTCCTGTAGCTTCAACAGACTGTTTCTGAAACTGAATAATCACAGCAGAGTTTATGTGTGATCTCTGAGCTGGCGATGCAAAAGAGAAAACAGGGCAGCTTTTAAAGTTTTGTCTTTGAAACAGTTATAACAGAATAAAGTGGTAAAGATAAATAAAGTGGTAATACTGGTGTCTGTTACATGCGTCAGTTTATGCTGCATGATATAAAGTGACACTTAAATGAAATATACCAAATGAAAATTGAGTTAGTTTAGTTTATGATTATGATTACATTGGCTGAAGAAGGCGGTGCACGATTGCCTGTGGCATTATGGACATGCTACACCACAATTTGTCCAAATATTTGGACACTAATAACAATATGAATATAAAAAATATGATGGTGCTAAGATCGGTAGATGTTAGCATTTAGCTCAAAGCAGCCCACAGTCTCACAGAGCTGCTAGCATCGATTTAATCTGATTCAACTGCAGGTATAAGTCTACTGTTATGCGCCCAGCTCAGCCTTTATTCTCCTCCTTTCTGCTTTCTGTGGGTTACTGTTTTTAAAATACCTGTCTCTACTGGAAACAACAACCTCTGAGCTAGCAACCTGCACGCTGAAAATGTCAAGTTACTCTTATACTAACCTGGCAACTAATGGGTCAGTCAGAACCTAAACAAGCTAGCAGTTGCTGCCTTTCATTTCAATATTTTGATGCCAGGGCTCACCTTCCCCTGTGCAACACTATTTTGCATCCTGGACTCGTCTTGTTAAAACTTTACATATTTGCTTCCTCCTCTTGCTGCTTAGCTTTAAGTATGATAAATTCCTGGTCCAGCTTTACATAAAATTAATGTTTCTGATTTAAAAATGTTCCAAAGAGGACGAATCTCCCAGATTACTGAAATGATACAACATTTTCATATTTTATCGCCTTTAATCCCCTCTGCATTTTCTGGGGAAAACCATCTTAAATCTACATACATTTGACAAGAAACCTAAACATTGAGCAGAACATCATCCATGACTGCATCCTAACTAAGCTGCTTTTCTTCAACTCATCTGAACATAAAGCTACACAAGCATCCAACCATGCATTTGCATTTAATCTACATTTCCAGCTGATGCACTCACTCAGAGAAGAAGAAGAATCAGCTGAATCTCTTTTATCAGGAGCATTAAGTTCCCGTCATATCTGACACATTTTGCATCATCAGCGAGAAGCTTGTGACCTCCCTCAGAAATCAGTGACCCAGCCACCATATATAACTGTGAAATACAATAAGTTCAATGGGCAGAAAGATGCCAGGTATTTGTCTTGATCAGAACCTAATCAGCAACAGCGACTCAGAAATATATCACTGTTTCCATCATGCCACCCTCAGCCTGATGAACACAAAGCCCTGAGCCTCCTAAATCTTCTGACGGCGAGGCCCTGAGCAGCAGAATCATCCATCCGTACTATCATTCATCTGCAGACGCTCTCAGTAAGCAGCTGACTCGCTGACGCATGAGCTGACAAACATACAGTATGTACTTTGGAAGCAGATCAGGTGAAAGCCTGCTCAATCTTCTGGCATATGGTTGTATTTGTGCAGGAGGGAAGAGAAAATGTGCGCTCTTTTATTTATATGCATGTCATTAATCTGTGTCTTTACACACTGTGAAGATCTGAACAGTTGCCGAGTTTCTGTCGCCTACAGGTTCTGCTGCACAAGTCACAGCTGCTCCGTGTTCACTGATCATTTGATGTGTTTCATGCACTGCTTCAGCAAGTCTCAGACTCGACTACCCACACATAAACACTCCACCAACATGCAAAGATTTTTAGCCACGCCAGTAAAGCTCAGGATGGTTGGTCTGCTGGTCGGGTGGCCCGTCAGTTGAGTTGAGGTCAGCAGAAGTAGCTTACGCCCTGGCGGCACTGTCGAGGCTTTAGAAGCGTTAACCCTAACCCTTCAGGATGAACCTTAATGACTCTGATCCTCTGACTTTTCATCCAGCGCTATCATCATATGACCAAATACCTGCAGAACTAATGATGAACTCACATCAGCCTCAGCTGGACTTTGTGTTTTGTGCTAATTAGCAAAAGTCAGCACCCTAACACACTTACAGTAACTAAATGGTAAACATGGTATGATTTAGCTCACTGTGAGCATAATGTTGGTATTTGGCTCAAAGTTCAGCCTCTAAGAGCTGCGAGCATGACTCTGATTGTTTGATGCCACCAGGCATGGTCCGATAATGTTTCTGAAACATGGTTTTGTTTCATCCTCTGCACGGCCTCACAGAGCGTTTCAGAAGTTTTACCAGACAGATAATGTTGACTTGCTCAGATTTTGTCACACATTTTTTTGTGTCTAGGCTATGTAGTTAAGAGGTTTCTTTTTTCCTCTGTTTTTAATGATCAGGAGTCAGGATAGGGTGTTTGATTTTGAAAAAGCAGCAGAGGACAACAAACAGAACAAGATACGTCATCACTGCAGTCATGTCTTGTCATATAAACCCTGAAATTTTGTGAGAACACAAGTTATTACATGCTCCTAAAACAGAACAGAAATAGACATCCCTACAGAGCATTTTGTTTGGGAAGTTTATGCTAAAATGTGCACGCTAAAGGCAAAGAAACTGATAAATTTGCATGAGATGGTGGATGGTGAGACAAGAACTGCAGGGACAGGAAACTGTGCGGAGAACTTAAGTCAAACGGAGACAAACCCAGATTGTTAAATTATTCTCACTGTGGGTTTCTTGCTTTCAATAAAAGTAAGTGCTGTGTTTTTATTATTATATTCTGTCCATGTGACCTCCACATGTACCTCCGCAGACACAGAGCATTCAAGAATCACTCAGCTCTGTCGACTGCCTCTTTGTTAATCCACTGACACAATCTGCTCCCCGACACACTCGGCAGGCAGGTGGAGGTGGAGAGGTGCAGTCTGCCAGATCACAAAAAACAGGGAAAGAGGTAGAAAATTGCAAACCTCACATCAAGAGGAATCCGTCAGCCTCTCTGTGATTAGGGAAAAATGCCTTTTTGTGTTTGAGATGATGCCCACGCATCAAAATTACCCTCCGCTGGTCTGAAGTGATGAAAGGGTTTCTGGGTAAATGCAGGTTACTCAGCACGGAGAGTGGCGTGTAAGAGAGGGAGAATATGACAGAGGGATGGAGAGGAGACCGAAAAGGAAAGAAGGGGTGAAAGGAATCAAAGCAAGTAATGTTTCTGGGAGTCTTAACAGACGAACAAAGCACAGGACAGTGTAGATTTTGCTTGTCTTCATATTCTGTTCTGTTTCTTTGTTCGTCAATATTTTGAGCACAGAGGTGTAGGCCAACACGTTTATGACTCATGCAAAACCTTTAAACTTATAAAAGATGTGGATGTAAGAGAACAAACCAACAGCCTGCTTACCAAGTCCTGTGGTGAAATGTAAAGACTTAGTGGATTTGAGTTATTAGTCATGTGTAAAGACAATCTAGATGTCGCTTATCGTTAATATTGACGAGGAGTGAAAAGAAAAAATGTGACCAAAGAAAAAGATGTTCATCTGTTTATCGTATTTTATCATAAAGAAAGAGGCTGAGGTGTGTAGTAACCAAGTACAAATACTTCTGACAGCTTCTGACTTTCCCTCTCTACATCTGAACACAAACATCTGAACTTTCTCCTCCTCACAGCTTCAAAACAGCCTCGTTACTTTAGTTTGATGCATTTGAGGTGAATTATGGATTATTGTTATTTCCCAACATCACAAGACTGATGTCGACCTATCAGAGCACATTACGCGCAGCAGACGCAGCGAGACGAGACATAAGACGTAAGAAGACGTGAACAGACAGAGAGGGAGGCTGAATGGGGAGAAAAGGCGTGTTAGTGTCTCGTATCTGCAGAGAGTTTCTTATTTTCTCTCTTTGTTGCTGCTCGGACGCTTTACCAACCCAACATGTGGCTGTTTGACGTCCTGGGAATGAGACTCAACCATCAACTATCTTTGTGGTGCGTTCAGGAACAGCTGGGACAAATCCTACTGACTCTACCTTTAACTTTAATAGTCTTTGAATTATATTAATATGACGTGAGCTTCAGTCAGCTTTGACCACAAATGTCCTTCAGAGGGAGACTTTTTACTGTTAATCAGTCCTTCTACTGTTACCAGAGTCTTGTTTTCCACAACTTTCTGAACTCCTACTGGAGGAAAGATTAATTATGTCACCTCTGGAAAGGAGCAGGTAATGTAACTTATTCTTTGTGCTCTTTCTCTTTATGAAAATGTGTATGGGTGTATTATTTGTCTTGTACAGTTGGCCTATTTTGGGGAAATTATACACTTAAGCAAATATGAAAATCAACTAAATCCTGGGTAATTCCATATTTTGTGTTTCTGAACACAGAGTGGCGTTTTATGGAATATTCTGTAAGTGCAGTGTCAGAGTCCTGCAGGGCTGTCAGGCTATTTTCAAGTATGCCGTTTGCTTCTGATCAGATAAGTACAGTGTGTCAACATGGGTAAAAAGGGGGGAAACAGTCTCCTTGTTGCAAATTGCACATTCAATGAAAAGGGCTCACTGACGACTCAAAGACTGTTTTTGACAACCATTTGGTCCCATTGAGACGGGTTTGCAAAAATGACTTTATGACGTAGCCTTGATGTCAAAACCTACAATAAATCCCATCTCTGTAAAGGGAACATTACAGCCTATTCATGCAACTGAATATCACTTCTAAATATACGACCACCCCCCGCTGTGAACGCAGATTTAACAGGACAAAACCCTCAACTGAGCAAAAATGACCAAATATATAGAAGAAGGTACGAACACACAGAGATGTAAACACACATATTAAAGCAAAAGGGAGATACACAGTTTGTAGCACACACACACACACACACACACACACACACACACACAATATGTTGCCAGGCAACAGAGTGGTTATACAGTGAGATACAACAATCCAGTGTTGTTGCACTCACCTGTGTGTGGAAAACCTCTTCAGTTTGCTCAAGGTTCAACTTCTCTGCTCGTTCATTCTCAAAGTGAAACATAAGCAGCCTCGCCGTCCTCAGCGCTCCTCAAACTTACTTAGAAACCTCTGAACCGAGCGAGGCTCTACAGTCCCAACACGTCCTGCCTCACTGAAGGTAGATGTTCACGAGCAGCTGATGTAGAAGTCAAAGCTGGAGGATCCACTGTGAGAGTTTTACGGTCATTCTGTGGAAGTGTCCATTTTTCTGTCCTGTGCCTTTACAGAAAAATGACACCTGAAACACGTGATTTTTTTTTCATATTTTATATTAAAACAACAGGTTATTTGAACAATTACTGCCTCATGGGTCATCAGTGTATCAATGTTTGTGTTTAAGTCAGTTTTTTAACATTCAAAGCACCAAAGAATTACCTCACAGTCATGTACAGAAGGAAAGTGACGTATTTTGAGTTCAAACCATGTTTTTTACCATTTAAAATGCAGAAATATACATAACTACATATATATATGTGTTGACATAACAATCACACTGATGACATCTGAACCATGACCTTTCTTCACAGATCTGCAGGAAGTAATCCTGATATGCAATCCAGTGTAATGCACGTTTAAGGACAGTACTTGAGTAAATGTACTCAGTTACCTTCCATCATAGTTTACGGTTCATTATTCCACTCAAAAACTTCAACACGAGCTCCATCCATCATGCTGTTTTTCTATTAAAAGATAATATAACAGACGTATGGAGCGCACATCCGAAAAGGTTTAAAAAGAATGAATGTTTAAAAAGGGAAATATGTGTCAGTGTGGAGAGCCAATATAAATGTAAAGAAGTACTGAGTACGCTGATGTTTCCTACATGTCATACTCCAAATGAAAATGTGTTCCCGGCTGGGGAGGATAATTTGTCTTCCGGCTTAAATTTGTCACAGGAAGGATAAAAAATACTGTGTGTGTGTGTGTGTGTGTGTGTGTGTGTGTGTGTGTGTGTGTGTGGACAGCGGGGAGGAGATGTGAAAGAACGAGGCGGTGTCGAGCTGTAAACGATTAAATGATTATGAAAGACATCCCAGTAGTTAACGTTGTGGCGTCAGTGATGAATGAAGTTTAAAAAAGACGCCGCCTTTAAACTCGTTACCTGACCGGCCAGTCGCCGACGGAGTGGAATGAAATGATGCGTTCACGCTTCGATCGGATCGAAGTTGCATTCAGAACTTTTTCACTGCTTTCTTTATTCTGGTTTTTTCCACTCGATAGCAGCTGCACCCCGCAGTCCTTAATCTTCAGCTCTGGTTCAGATCTAATAATCACAATAATTAGCGACCCTCCTTCCCGTCACCACCTCCTCTCTCTGGGTGTTTCTGATTCCTGTCATTGTCGTCTCCTCCCTCACATTACGCTCCTCGTGGAGGGATGAGTCTGTCAATCCATCCCGTCACATCGCTGCCTCTTCTCCCTCCATCATCATGGTAATGCTAACCGTCCTTCCATCCATGTATCCGTCCTTCACCGCCTTTAGATTTGTCTGCCGGGGAAATTACCAATGACATATAAAAATTACACGTAACCTTCATCTCCAGGCTGCTGTGTGTCTCACTTGTGGAATCGGCAGCATCAGAAACCATCCTGGAATAAAAAAAAGGACAGTGACTCACAGCTGATGTTAAACCAGGAGTGTGAATGTGAAGTCTGGTGTGAACGTGGGATTTTTCCACATCGTCGACTTCCTGCTTCTTTCTGTCTTTTCATCACTGTCGCTTCTTTCTATGTCAGCGCACACGTGTTTGTTTTAATTGTTTCTGCGTGAAAATCATCCTGTAATCTCGGAAAAACTGTAGTTTATTGCCGATATTGACATAAACAACTTGTGATCTGCAAAGTAACTAGTAACTAATACAACATTTGCCTCCAGAATGTAGCAAGGTGGAAGGATGAAGTAGCAGAACATGTAAATACTCGAATACAAGTACTTCAAAATTCTATGGAAGTCCTCAAGATCAAGTAAGTCATTTATGTCAATATCACAGAATAACAATTGTTTTTATCCGGAGATAACAAGATAGTTTTCTCTGACATGACAACAAATCAACTTTAACTCATTATCACGGGAAGACGGCGGAAATATTATGTTTGATTTGTAACATACCGTTCTGAGGTATTTGTACTTCACTTGAGTAACTTTATACTTACACATCTCTACATTTATTTGATAACTTCAGGTACTAGTTAGTCAGCACATTTTAAATTTTATCAGCAATCGGATAAGTTATTCATCTCAATATCCAGGAACACGTTTTCTGGAGAAAATGATCTCAGAAAACCTTTGTTATTCTGTGAAACTAACAAACATGGAAGTACAAATACCTCTGTTCGATTATACTCCTTGTCCCCTCAAACCTTGTCTCAGACACTTATTCAAGAAATTCAAACTTTTTAGAGTCGGGGAATCAATTTAGTGAGACTTTCACTTTTAATCATGCCGAGCACGAACCAAGTTGTCGAGCAAACTATGAAAATCAAACCAATTAAAGCAGAAATATGAACAGACGAAAACCGAAGTATCAGTTCAAACAGGCCGACGTAAAGCGCCCGTGTTATTTAACAGAATTCAGTCCTAAGTCACTTAATTCATCAGATTTGAGTTATTGGACTGAGATACATTATTCAGAGGAGTGATGAGACCGACCGGCTGATAGAAAGTGAAAGACTTTGCTTGAAATCGAGCTGTTTGACTTTTGGTTGATATCTGCTTTTTAAATAAGGGATTACATGGGTCACGATGCTGCTGAGCTGCAGCATCTAATTTGAAAATAACGAATATTTCAAGGCTGGGGGGGGGGGGTTTAAAATTGGAGATTTGGGAACCTTTGACTCTGGAAAACCAATCAATAAATGTAAGAGGCTCAATACTGATGCGGGGGCCGGCAGCCAGAAACAGCCAGCGCCTCCCTCCTCGCTGAGAAACATTCACACCCTGGTGGCGGCTCTGCAGGGAGGCAGAGATGTTGTTGGCAGCAACATTAGCAGCTGTCATTAAATAAAAAAAAGAGGCTGGTCATGAAGTCGGTGTGATGGAGCTTTAAAAGGGTTGATGTCCTGCGGAGGTTATCAGGGGAGGAATGATTCACAGCTGGAGTCTCTGCTAATGCTTTTATCCTGACGTCTGAGTAGTTTAATATTCAGTCGGGAAAAGAGGAAGAAGTGAATCAACACTGTGACACAAACTAACACAAAAGTCTCTCATTCTGCCAAAACTAACAGAGGTGATTTGTTCTTAAGTGATGTGAGTAGGTCAACGTACGTAACTGATGTAAAGCTTGACTCTACAGTGCAGCATGTCCTCATGGTCCGCTCAAACCATCGGCCTGTGAAACTTCCTCCGTGTGGTAAAACATGACAAAACAGTGATAAAGTAATACTGACTGACTAAGCTGCTGGGAAGGCAGATCCACTTGCTCCGACCGTCATTAGTGATGTGATTTACTGTCAGTGAACACAACACACAAAGTGAAACATGACACACAATGTGAAGCGCGCCACTGAGAGCCCTGTGGTGGAGGGAAGCTTCGCCAACACGAAGCTAATCCTCGTCGTTTGTCATGTGTCGGCGGCAGCGGAGGAAAAGCCCCATCTCTCACACATATGCAGCTTTTCCATACATTTCCAGTGTTTGAATTTATTTTGCTATTATTTTATGGAAAGGATGTGTACATCAAAGTGTAGCTCTTATGTTAGCCGACACACATGAAAACTATCAATTTCAATTTTTATATCCTGATGTAATAGATGAGGGAGGATGTGTGTGAGTCTTCCACAGGGAAATGACAGCGAGCTTAAACTCGTCTATCTGAGATGTTTGATCACCAGCATAAGACGTGCAGCGGTTGAGCTGTCATTGATTTCAAAAGGAGACGGTCTCCTCAAATGCTCACGTCTAGAGCAGAGCAAGGAAACGAAATGACAGCATCAGTGACGGGTGGGATGGTTGTCAGTTTACACTGAGGTTATTTTTGTTTTTTAAATCTTACTTTTAAAGGAAAGTTGACTCAGTAGATGTTTGGCACCATGCAGCTACACATTTCACAGTTGCTCAAATTCAGGAGTGTTTTCAATCTTTGGAGCTGCAAGTTTCACAGCTCCGCGAGGCTGTACGTGGAGGCACAGTAGTGCTCTGTGAGCTAAATGCTAAAATGAGCACACTTACACATTAATCGGACAATATGTAATTTCTGCCACTAGGTTTACTCCTCCTTCTGGAGGAACGGGTCAGAGCGTGAACATGTTGACAGATGTCGACCTTTATGAAAACTGATTCAAGTCCTCAGTGTAACGTGGAGCCTGATGGTCTCAGGAGAAAATAGAAACACTCCAGTATGAGAACTAAATTGTTCTGAAGTGAGAGAACTTACATGAAGATACTTCATATCCAGTCATTTCTTCACTGGCAGACACGATGCTCTCACTTTCACTTTGACTTCTCTCTCAGCTCAGTGGGAGGAAGGACTCGACTGACACAACAACTCCCTGCCTCCAGGCAAGAAGTTACATATTGTTGCTCTTGAAAAGGAGCATTTTCCTCTTTTCTTTCCTCTCCGCTCTCTCAGGCAGCTGTCATCATCGTCTCTGGTGCGTCGACTCTGTGTTTTTTAATCCCAGGCCTAGTGACTGGCAGGCTCATTACAGCGGAGCGTCAAACGCTGACGAGGAAAAGAATTGACGCCGTTGTGACAAATATAGACCGAGGACACGTTACAAAGTTTTCAACAGCGCTACCAGAGAGGTTTTCTGTGTGTGCCTGTTTAAATGTGTGTGTGTGTGTGGAGACACAGATAGTGTGTGTAAGAGTTTTATGAAAACCGTAAGAAATGAAATTTCCTCGGACAGACTGATGGATATTAAAGTGCCCAAAAACCTCTCAGCTTGTGTGTGTGTGTGCGTGTGTGTGTGTGTGTGTGTGTGTGTGTGTGTGTGTGTGTGTGTGTTGGCTGGATGAAGCCTTATGTCTGCTCTTCACACTCTGCTGGTGGTCCTGACAAGTGTAATCCATCTTCTGTCGGGACAGAAAGGATCTAGGCCACCGAGAAGTCCTACAACTTTCTGCAGCATCAGTCACTACAGCAGTTGTGTTTTAAAAATGCATAAGTGTGTTCTGATAGTGAACGAATACGCTGATTGAAAGTGACACATCCATTTTGGTCACACAGGCGAGAATGTAAATGTCTGGTTGCAACAGATTCAACAGACTTTATACTTTTTTGGCCAAATGTATCCCAGTTTAAACCGGATGTGTTTTCCACCTCCAAGTCAAAGCTCCCAGATTCCCACAAGTCAGCCTCCTGTTTATATTGAGGAAACATTAAACAGTCACTTCATAAAGGAAATGTAGGTACAGTTTTCCTGGATTTGAAGAAGGCATTCGATACAGTAAATCACAATAGCTGTCGTTGATCGCATTCAGCCACTAATATGTCATCCATCATCCCTTCCATCACATTCACGTGAAAACACAGCTGCTGGTGAATCATCTGCCCCCTCAAGTGTTTACCAGCTTGTCGCACTGGCTAATGTTGCTAATGCTAGCTAGCAAACATTATCATTGCCAACGCCAGCTAGCGCAGTATGCTGGTCGTATCCTGTAGATTCATCCACATCAACCAGGCGATGACAGTAGTGTGGTGGCTGCTCCTGAGGCTAGTTGTTTGGTCAGCTGGAAACATGTTAACACTGTTAGGTCACAATATCTCTCTGATGTCCTGTAGACTGGTTCATTTACCTCCTGGCATTTTGTTCCAGGGGTTTTACATAATTTTATCTCATGAAGAGACATTGAAGAGGAAAAAACTGCTTGGAGCTAGCTAGCTTGCTAATTGGCAGCATGTTTGGTTGCATTAGCTCAGTCACTAACCCGCTTTCGGACTTTATTCTGAAAACACAGTCGTTGGTTGAAAAGTAAGAGTGAACAGCAGGCTTCGGAGCCATCGGGTTCATAAAAGGTTCCTCCTGAGCTGTGGGTGAAAGCTCCACTTAGCTTCCAGTGGACACCCCGGACAGGAAGAGAGGCTTCGATTGGGGTGACTGTGCCTCAGAGTGTGCATGTTTCAGTGTACCATGATTAATTAACCACAGAGGCTCTGCTCATCTGAACAACAGAGAGGCTACTGCTCTTAATAGGCCCCTTAATGAGGTCAACTCCCGAGCTGCTAAACAATCTATTACAGAACAGTGTATGAGATAGATGTCCTCTACCACCATGGTCTTCCTTCTCGATGTAGATAGATAACGCGTCACTGCAGTCCAATAAAGAAGCAATATAAAGTCAGGAAGGTCGGGGATTAAAACAAAGGGAACCAAATATGATAGATCTTCTTCTTTTGTGCCATCGAGCTCCATTGCTGCACAATCTTCAATACATATTTAGTCCAACGTGATCATTGTCCCAAAAGGTTTCCCTTGTCTGTCCTCCCATGCCGTTATAAACTGGGCCACTTCCAGAGGCAGCCAGTGGTGTATGTCCTTCTCTAGGCGATCCGTTTTTATTCGGGCCAGCTCTTCCTTAAAGGTCTTGTTGTTCAATAATTGTTTCCTTTAGGGAGGTGTTCTCTTTACTCTGAATCCTCTGCTGGAAACTGTTATTTTCAGCTGCCGCACTCCTGTTTTCTGTTTCCTGCAACAAGTCCTTTCAACTCCTATTAAGTTTTTTTTTATTCTTAAACATCCAGTTAGTTGCTTTGTCTGTATATGCTGCACACTCTCCTCAATAATCAGCTGTTCAGTTGTTTCTTCTGGAATCAGACATAGGGACACTTTTTCACGATGAACAGTTTATTCTACAAAACGTCAAGAAATTGTAAAAAATGCTCATCGACAGTTAAAACACCAGCAAATCCTCACATTTTAGAAGCTGTAACCTGAAAATGTTAGATTTTTTTTTTCTTGATCATTAAATAGTTGGCAATTACTTTTCTTTTGATTGATTAGCCTGTTGAAAATTATCCTAAAACACCTAAAAAGTCCAGAGGAAAATTCAAAGCTGTTGTTGAACCATTTGAATTACAGACATGATTTGGGCTCTTTGGGCTCTGGAAGGGTTATAAGCTGAGTTTTAGTAGAGTTTGAACACACTGCAGATGACCTGTAACTACCCCTACTAGCTGGAAAACACAACGGGTCCAAATCATATGGTCTTACATGGTCCAAGTTCACATTTAATAACAATATCACTGAAAATGTGACTTAACACATGTTTTTCTGAGGAAATAATCAGGCACCTGCCAGAAAAAAATATTTTGGGACCTCATAATTGTCCTGCCTGAGAGTAACAGGCGCAAAAACTCATTATAGTTCTTTATTTCCTTATTCACACCAACTTTATGCAGATAAAATAGTCAAAAACAAATGCTGAGGTGGACAAACCGCCTGATCAAATAGCAAAACATATACAATTTCATAAATGTGCACAATTTAAAAAAATGTAGGGCCTTAAAAACTGATATAAACTATATATTACTGGATTTGAAATCTCATTGGCTACATGATGCATCGATTATCTGGAGGCTGGTGTGAAAGAAGAGCGAGTGGGTCACTTGTCTACACGATCGCTCGTTGGCTGTTGTATGATCTAGGCTGGGCATAGAAGCTCCCATCTGCTCATGAGAGGAGTCTTTTTTACAGATAAAAGCATCCACGATCGAGTTTTTCTTTTCTTTTTTCATTTTGTCACCATTTAATCATGGAGTACTGTGTTTCGGACTAAATATGTTACTGAAACGGACAGTTTTTGTTGGAGTTTGATGCACTACTGAAACACCCAGACGCTGTATTGATGAGTTCGTAAGGACTTCGTACATGCTAGTTTGTCAGCTTTTTGTTTGTTGACTGTACTTTGCTGATGTGGTTTTATCTTGAAATCTTTCTAACGATATTTGGCATGACTGTACACTTCAACTGAGGCATGAGCCATTTGCTGAGCTGTGTTTGTATTATTTGGCAAACTAGCTGGATGGTTCTGGTAATCCACCCGACGTTAGTTGTTTAGGTAGGTAACAGTGGCTATTTTACCTTGAAATTTGCCCTTAATGTCCCTCAGAATGTCTTTATCCACTGTCTGTTCACTAGTTGATCAATCAAGAAGCTGTGAAATGAAAAAGGATTTGTCAGGTTTCCTACATTTTTACGATCTGCGAGCAGCACATCATCTGAGCTTCCCACCCTCCGCATGGCGTTAGAGGAAAATGCCAACGGCTGTGCAATGTCACAGCATCATGTCGTCATGCTTATCTGGTCGTGTGCAACACAGCGAGAACATACCGGGCAGAGATTACATCATTATTATGATCATGATAAGACGGATCACAAGATTGATTAAAACTGCTGATAATTACATGTGTCCCCTCCAGGCTACAGTCGAAAGTTTATTTTCTGCTTTAAGCTGTAGAAACAGTCCCCGATCAGCCTGCGCTCGATCATACTCAACAACAAATGTCTTCACAGATATATTTCTTTCCCTACGCTCGCTCTCTGTGGGAACGAGAGGTCATGACTTGAAGATTCTGCATTGTTTTGACGATCCTGAACGCTCGGCTGACTCTAATCCTCCGGACTCTGGCATGCCAAGAAACACACACTCTCTCACACTCTCACATACCACCTATGTATACAGCACATGCACACACACTTATGCATCACTGAACTGAACACTTACACACAAAGATAACATGCGATACCTCATCACAGCATGCAACATATTCACGCATGCATACGCTCACACACAGAAGCAGCAGACACGGAGCGGGCTTCCTGACAGCACTCACACACGACTGGTTGATGTAAACGGTGACCCACAGCAGCCGGTCGACTCCAGATTCTTCAAATTCCTCGACGAGTGTCGCTTTGATTTTCATCATTCAGGTCTTCAGGGCGCTTTTATTGTGAAAGAGCAGAGCAGTGCAGCTTCAATCTCACTCATCAATATACATGAGTGTGGCCTTAGAGGGTTTATTTTACAGTGTGTACATTATGCATGTGTCAGGGCCGGTTTTAACCCGCTATAATAGGGAGGGGCTGGTAGGAATAATAGGTGGGAACGTGCTTGGTGCAGCTGAGCAGTGGCCGAGAGGATGCCGGTTCAGATTCCCTGAGCAGATAGAAATCTGGCAGAATGACAACTTGCAATCATACGGTTGTTAGAGTTGAGATTGGATTTAAGATCCTGCCAGTCCTGCCTCCAGTTCGGGAGGTAGTGAAGCTGCTACCTAAAGATGAAAAAATCCTTTATCCAGATTTTTAAATGTGATCAACTCCTTAACATTTCTTTCTTATTGGATGAGCTCTGTTCTCAAATAGAATTAACACAGAAGTCAGTCTTTGGGTAAAGTTCCTGGAAGAGTCCCAGTAACTATAAATCAAGGACCCGTGTCCGTCCCTCTGGATGTTATTCACATTATCTCTAGAGCCGCTCATTTGATCTACTTCACACTTGGCTGGTTTGTTGCTGAGGACTCAAGGAAGTACAGTGTCCAATTTGGTGCCATATGGAGACGTAACACGTTCCTAATCCCTCTAACGTCATCTCATGGGGAAGAAGAGTTCAACACAGGTTTCATATTCCTCCCTGATAACAGGAGGTGACATTTTAAGTTTCTGTCAACAGTAATGGGCTAGATAACGTTAGCCTCAGTGGCTACAGTGTTTCCTGTTGTTTGGCAGCACCGTCAGCTGCTCCAGGATGCCTCTCTCATCAGTTGTTGTGGTCCGGCTTGGAAAGCACCGATGTAATCATCCAGGTATTAAATATCAAACGTGTGATATTATCCAGGCAGCCTGATGAGTCTGTGAGCAGTTCTCATTCTCACTTTACCAAACCATCTGTGCCGAATGGCAGGTTTTCAACGGGGACTCTACTAGCATCTTTAAAAGTAGTAGTTTTATTTGAGATAATATTTTTTAGATTGTATTTATTGTCAGTCTTTCAATCTTATATTAATGATTCTTACATTTTGCTAGTCTGCTCTTGATGGTAATGCCAGCACATGTAGCTTCAAATCCTGCTATAGTTTTGTCTCTTAACATTAATTTTGTTCGGCTTTATTGCTGAGACAAGTATTACCCATGACAAATGTGGCCCAACCTGACTCTTTGGACCACCGCAGGGAGGATAAGAGCCATGCTAATCCAACTTGATTTAAGTCTGCTCTTGGCTGATGTCTGGTCGCAGGAAAGGGAAATAGACAAACAGGACTCAGGCTGGCAAAACAACGTGAAATCAGAGACTGTTGTGGTGGAGACAGGTCTCTGAACATCTCAGAACATCTTTACTGGGACCTGTCTCCACCACATCCAGGATCAAGCTGTTGCACTCGAAGGGCGGACCGTGCTCTGAGCAGACAGGACTACAGGACTGCAGCGGGATGAGGGGAGGTGGACTCTGTGTTTACATTATTGATGCTTGGTGTCACACACAAAGTGAATGGACACTGTTTACCTGATGTTGAAGTTTTCATGTGAAGATACCGACCACATTATCATCACTATCTTGCTGCAGCTGTTTACATACACCCCGACGCAAATTTGAAAACCGTCCTACATGTTTATACATATTTGTGTATAAGTGACTGTATATATGTTCTCTGTTTGTGTACTTTGATGGAGTTATGAAAAAGAAATCATCTTGAATCTTTTTATTTTTTCATCTTTTTCTTTCTTCTTACTGTGTTTACTGGTCTGAACTGACAGATTCCTGGATGTAAAAACCTACTTGACATAAACCTGCTGCTGATTCATTGTGATACGGTCGGTGAAAACAGATACGCTCGTAAGAGACATTTGTAAGCTTTCAGCTACAGGTCATCTTTTGTTAACCTGCACTTCTGAACAGAGTCTGTATGTGTGTGTCCAAAAATACAGAGAGAGAAATTCAGTGTTGGGTGACTTTATAAAACCTGCCAAGCTCTCATGTGGACTGTGTGGCAGCAGGTGTGTGTGCATTCATGAGCAAATTGGAGGCTGACTGGTGAGGTGAAGGCTCTTCGGCTGACGGCTCCCCAAGGCAACAGCGCTGTCCTCGACACTGCACCTGCTTTTGAACCCGTTTTTCTCTCTTTGACACATTTTGGGCACATGACCACACTTCTCAGTACATGCAGTATCCACCGATGACCTCAGAGGTCTGAAATAGACACACATACAGCTGCGCTGACGTTCGCTACGAATCACTTCCTGTGAAACTTCCAGCTGCTTTTAGTTGTGACAAAAAAGGAAGGGAAATATCCTGAGGTGTCATTAAAAAACATTATGACGCAACAAAATTGGATGGAAGGTGTCCTTAAAAATACCTAGTCGTGCGACCTGAACTGCGGTCGGCCGTTTGGCAGCCTTGTTTGCTGTGATAAAACCAAATTGTGTTGCGTGTCTCGTCTCTAACATGAGCTGCAAACATGTATCGTCCTTTAAGCTCCAGACCTGGTTTGAATGCTGAGAGAAGGAGCTTGTGAGTGAAGTATTTCAGGATCAAATCTCCTGGATAAACTGGATCCAACTGTAGTGAGAACTCTCCTGTTGTGCACAACGTGTTTCCTGTCTGGGTCTTATGGGTGTTAAGGTGTGGTCCCGTGCGCTGAAGCAGTCTTACTGAACATGACTGGCAGCTTGTTAGTTAACTCGATACTCTGTGTTCGGTTCAGTCTGTCAGGAAAATGACTTTGTTCACTGATGTCTTTATCTGCTGCTTTCTGTGTGATGAATGAGGACAAATTACCGTCATGCATGACTGACAGTTATTCTACTGCACAGAACAATTCATCCTGCCGGGCGGAAAAAAGATTTATTTTGTTCCCATGAGTCGTATCAACTGGAGTGTGCTCAACTTCTGCTGAGGTAAATTAAGAACTGGGGCATGAACGACAACATCGTGTTATTATTCCTGTACACTGGCCTGTGTTGTCAATGAACCAGAAGACTTGTTATATTAAGTAGACACTACTGGCTTTAATTCAGTTTAACGCTGTAAGCTACGTATGTGTCCATCCAAATGTCCTGCAAATTTTAACCCAATTTTTAGAAGAGCTGCAAAAGAAAATGTTCATTTCCATCTGTCATGTGACGACAGGGAGTTTGCTCATTGAGATAAACAGCTGTAAAAGACAAGGGTGCAGTAAGTTTTGCTTTCATTGATACACCAACTTTTCAACTTAAAGAAGCACTATGTAGTTTCAAACGGCAGACACAACGGTTAAAGATGGTGGTAACGAGACGTCGGGACAATTTCCTGCTTTGCTTGTGGCGACAAAACCAGGTATTTTTAACGAGACCAGGAACATTTGCCAGACAGAAATCTGGATACTTTTAATGAAACATCTGGACAATTTCTAGCTCTGCTTGTGGCTATAAATGTGGATATTTTATGTAACAAGACATCTGGACGGTTTCAGCTGTGTTTTGACATCAGAACCAGATATTTTTGACAAGACGTTGAGAGTTTACAGTCATGTTCGTGGTTTGCTTGGTTTTGGTTTGTTATAATAAAACCAGATATTTTCAATGAGACGTTGAGACCGTTTGTTTGTGGTGACATTTTTTAACAAGATGTTCGGAAGTTTTCCAGCACAAATACAAATATGTTTAATGAGACATCAGGACATTTCACAGCCATATTTGGGGCAACAAATCTTGATGTTTTTGACAAAACATCTGGAATATTTCTAGCCAACAACACAAACAATATCCAGTGTTGTTGCCAGAACGAGGCTTTGTTTGTGGCGACAAAACTGGATTTATTTTGTGTTGTTGCCACAAGACATTGGGAGACATCTGGATGATGTTTGAGGCAACAAAACCAGATATTTTGACGAGACAAGACGTGTTTGTGGTGACAAAAAAAATATCTTTTTAAACAAGATGTCATGCGGTGTATGTGGCAACGAAATGGAATATTTTTAATGAGACATCTGGACGATGTTCAGCTGTTTTTAGCTTTTCCAAACCCTGACCAGGTGGTTTGTGAGCCTAAAGTTAACCAGACCAAAAGCACAGTGTTGTCACAAGATACAACTGAAAACTGAAGATAAAGAAATGTAAGGTTTCAGTGTTTCAGTGGTTTGCAGAAACACTGGCAACATTTATTCTGCTGAATTGTTTGACATTTTAAGCTTTTAGATGTTTAATCTGTGAGAAAAATGTTAAAATGATCTGATTCCAGCTTATTAAATGTAAGTATGTTCTGGTTTCCTCCTCTGTGACAGTAAACTGAAGATTGTCGGGTTTTGGACAAAACAAGACATTTGAGGTTGTCATTTTATCGACCGAACGACTGATCGATTAATCGAGAAAATAATAAAACCTGATACTTTCCTCTTCCCCTCCATCAGCAGCGAAGTGAAACTCTGGCTGCTCTCTTGTTTACGTGGCAGCGCTTGGTGTGAGCGCCTGTAATTCATGTAATGTTGAAAATTGCTGGTGATGTTTGATTGCTGCAGACACACCTCCTGCCTCACGCCACAAAACAGCCATCATGAAACCAGTCGGAGAGCGAACACATTGTATTTACACATTTATTGGACCTGACAGACACACACACACACACACACACACACACACACACACACACACACACACACACACACACACTGACATCTGAATACATATTTCTCCTCCCTCCTCTCTTCTGCAGCTGTTATCAAATCACCTCTCTCCTCCTTCTCTTCATCTCCTCCTTTCCTTCTCTTCTCCTCTTCATCCTCACTCTCTCTCTCCTTTACTTTTGACCTCCCTGCTTCCTCTTCCTCCACTTTTTTTTTACTCCATGCTCACCACCCCCTCCTCCCCCAACAGCCACCTCTTTTCCCTCTCTCTCTCTTCTCCCTCTCCCTAAAATCCACCCCTCCCTTCTCTCTCTCACCCATCCCTCCCTCAGCTCGCCTCCACCCCCCTCCCCCAGAAAAGAGAAAACAAACCTCCTCCCCTCGATCTGATCCTCCACTCGGCTTTTACGCGCCGTGCGTAAAGCGCTTCACTCTGGTGTCCGTGTCCAGAGCGCACGGACGGTCGGAGAGAGAGAGAGAGAGAGAGAACAGAGCTGGCTGAAGAGGAAGAGGAGGACGGCTGATGTTTCATTAAAGCTCCTCGGCTCCTCGGAGCGCTTCCGTCGCGGGACACATGGATGAATCCACCGGCGGGTTCCGCTGAGCCAAAGTGAGAGGAAGGCGGATGTCAGCGCTGCTCTGAGGCGGGATTGTGTCTTTTTATTCCTAAAAACCGGGAAAACTAAGAGGAGGTCTGGCATCCCGCTCAGATCAGAGAGTCAGAGAGCGGAGGAGCTGCCGGAGCGGACGCGCGAGGATCCAGAGGATGGGGATTTAAACTCACAACCCTGCAGCTACACCTTCACACGTTTTCTGTCCACTCCGATCTGTGAGCGCCGCGGGGACCCGGAGACACGCACAGAGGTCAGTGTGTCACTCACCCGCGTGCACGAACACGCACTCACTATAGGACGAACGCGGCGGCGATAAACACGCACACACACACATCGGTGTTACAGTAATCACTCACACACACACGCACGCTCAAAACCGTTCGTGTGCGTGTACGTGCACGTGCATACTATAGATAACGATACACAGTAGAGTCCTGTCAGGTGAAAAGCTCGTATCTGCAAGTTTGGTGATTTTTGTTTTGTTTATTTTATTTTATTTTTTTTGTTTTCTCATATTTTTAATATTAATGAACTAAAAACATAAAAATAACCTAAAATATCAACTAGAAAAGACCAAATAAATACAATCTGCACGTAACGCAGGTCTGATAAACTGTGCTCATGATGCAGTTGTGGAAAGTGACAAAGTCATTATTGAATTTCTCCTATGACGGATCAATACAGGTCCAGGTCACTGTATCAATGAGGTAATAATACTAAGTATTTTCCAGCAGGCTGTTCTCAGAGGAAAATAAGCTCCCAGAACAGCTAGAAAGGTGGCAGGGTCCGCCACATATAAATAAGTAAAACAGTATAAATTGTGTTTGTGAACAAAGAGAGGGAAGATTCATCCTGGTCGTTCTGTATCGAGGTCTTAAACGAAGGCAACTGGACTCGCTTCAGTTCCTTGAAGATGTTTCATCCAAGAAGTTTCTTCACTTTTAGAAGAACTGAATAATTTCTTCATGAAGCACTTTTTAAAATATTGTATGTAGCCTGTTCTCATTCCCAGCGCGTTGAATACAGTCGACCCTACGCCTCTGCGCTTGACGCTGTAGTTACCCTGATAGTGTCCGGTGTCTAAACACCCCTCATGTGCAGAGAGAGGAAAGTCAGGGTGGTTGGATGGTCGGACGCTGGACTTTCTGGAGACCAGAGTTTGCGTTTCTTTTCTGACCACGAGTCGAGAAGATTTTGTTTTTAATTGAAGTCATGTACGTAAGTCAACGGACATGAATCTCCTCTTCTCCTCGTCATCCTCACTCTCTTTTCCTTCTTTCCTTTCCTTCAACCTCTCTTTGTTTCTCCTCCTCGACTTTAATTTTCCACCTCTTTTTCCTTTTTCTCCTTCTCCCTAAAGTCCACCACCTCTCTCACCCATCCCTCCCTCAGCTTGCCTCACCCCCCAGAAAAGAGAAAACAATCCTCTCCTCCACTGATCTGATCCTCCACTCGGCTTTTACGTGCCGTGCAGAAAGCGTTTCACTCGCAGTGTCACTCACACAGTCATTTTAACAGGAAGCATGAGCTTTCCCTAAACAAGTAGTGTTGGTGCCTAAACAACCCAAACCCCAGAATAAATAATAATGACTGGAGAGTGGTCCCGAGGTCTCCTTAGATATATCCAATGGTGTCACCCTTACAAATGTTGAAACCTAAATGAAACGCAACCTTAAATTCCTTTAGGTTGAATTTTTCTATTCCTCTCTTGACACAGCACTGTGTTACGCTCTGGTTAGGGTGAGGAAAACATCACGGTTTGGCTTCAAATACCTGTTTTGGTCGCCACAAACGCAGCTGTAGATGTCCTGAGGTCTCCTGAGAAATATCCAGCGGTGTCACCTTTACAAATACTAAAATATTTAATGAGTTGGGAGTGAAGATGGCCTTAAAATAATACAAGACATGTTAATTTAGCTGAAGCTGAGAGTCGGTGCAGATCCAGACCTTCTGGAGGAATAAACATCCAGACTCACATCAGATTCTGCTCCGATCCGAAGCCATTTACCGACGATAATATACATATTATATCTTCGAATGGAGTATTTTTACTCTGTAGTTTTGCTAAAATATATAAATGCTTCTTCCTTCACTGTCGTGTGAGGGTTGTTGCAGTATATATAATAACCATCATTGATAAATGGTAAATTAACATTAACTAAGCTATATTTTATTGTAAAGTGGTAGTGTTTTTCATTGTTAACAGTGAAATAACTCTAAATGTATCATATAATATATCATAAAGTGTACCTGTCTCATTTTTAGGGTAGAATCATAACCAAGCTCCAAAATAACATTTGGTGTCATTCACAGGCAGCGTTATTATGCTGTTTAATGAGCGAGAAGCAACATGCACACACATTCACACAGAAATGCAGCCGCTCCTCTTATCCTCTTTATGATAAGGGGAACCAGAGGATGCTGTTTAAACATTAAACCGTGCCAGCGTGTTTGCAGCAGTGTGCAACCACCTAAAATCAGGTCGGACAAACTTTTGATACCTGCAGCAGTAATGCACACAGAAGTCTGAGCCTTTATGGGAGAAACTTTCCAAAGTCCAGATGTGATCCTGTTGTTTGTGCGCCCGTAACGAAGAGTGAGGACCAGACAGGAAATTCAATTCAAATTTTGGAGCTCTTATCTTTAAAAGAAATCACATCAGAGGCGTAATGAGGCGTAATGTTTCCCTCGGAGCCGACAGCTGGTGACCCATTTCTAATGATTTATCACTCTGACCAAATTTTAATATCTTCACCCTTCGATTGCCGCTCTTGCTGTTCCTAGAAATTGAATCTGTGACTCCCGGCGTCTCTGGGGATTATTTGTCGGATGTTGGATGATATTACAGTTTATCCAGAAACTCATCATGTCACTTTTCGGGACTGGACTGGAGGGGTTTCCTCACAGCTGTGAGTGCTCCTGTACAAAAAAGCCATTTTTATGCATTAAGTTCGGTTGCAAGTCGTATGTTTCGACTGGGGCTCTCGACTAAAACCTGCACAACAATCAGATTAGATTGTACAGAGAAAAAGTGAACAAAGTTAAGTTGTCACTTTAAAGAGTTGTGGCTGTGAGATGTGGTTGAAAAGCTCTTTATTTCTAAGACTAAGAATGACCTTTGGCACTACGCTCTGGCTGTTTTCCACAGCGATAAGAGTTTTCCATTGATGGATGTGTGTGTGTGTGTGTGTGTGTGTGTGTGTGGAAACCTCTGGGGATCAAACCTGCAGTTTTGTGTGTGTCGTCTGCTGAACCTGATAACCAGGTGATCGCAGATATAAATCCTCTGTCGGTGGTTGAGAAAAACAGTCAAGTAAAAGTCCTCAATTCAAAACTCCATAAAATTATCAGGACATTTACATAAAGTGTCAAAAGTAAAACATGTTGGTCCCTGTGACTGATAAGTTATCATAATATTATAAATACTGAAGCGCCGATGCTGCAGCAGCATTTTAGTCCAGTGATTCCCAACATGAGGGTCGGGCCTCTCTAGGGGGACGCAGTTAAAATCTAAAGGGGGCTTGAGATGATTAAGTTCTGATTTCTGAAGTTAACCCAGTTTTGCGTCTCTGTTACACTGACCCAGAGGTTTTTGGTTTTTAGATACGCAGAAAATAAATTTTTTCAAGGAAGAGGAAACAAAAGTTCTCTCTTACAGTCATTAAATGATTGAGGCAGAGAGATCGACAGCTCATCATAATACAGATGGCAGAAATAGAGACTGTTGGAAACAATGATGCAGAGCCTCATGTTTGCTTCCCCACCGGGTCTTATAAGTCATGACGTGTGCTTTCCTGATTTGTCACATCCATATCATGTGACCCTTCTCAGGAAAAATAGTTATTTCACAGCAGAATGACTGAAGCTACTGTTAAAAGGTTTTCAAACTAAAATGGAGCCAGCAGTGTTTCCAAAGGTCTCAGTTTATGCAGGAGATGTATGAACATCTGGCGTGACCGTAGCAAAAAGTATGCATTTTAAAAAGGAAAGTGTGGAAGCAGCCTGAGACGCACCTGTTTCCTCCAGCCTCTCTGTCTTTTTCAGGCTGATTAGCTTCTGGGGCTTTTCAACCGGAGTCAAATCGAGCTGTACCGATTTTGCATTTCCATCACCATCGTGTTCGCTTTAAGCTGTTTCTGGAGTCGTTCAGTTACTGCTGGTGAAAAGACGTTTCCTGATTGTGCTTCTTCATGATAAAATGTTTTAAATAAGTAAATAACAGAGGAGTTTTATTGTGAAGATGAAGTGTGTTTGCCAATGTAGTAATGGTGCTCCGTGTGCGGCTTTTTACAATACCGCTGCGAGGAGGACGGGTGTTTACAGCCGCTCCTCAAGCACGTCGTTAGTTCAGGACATGCCTTCGTGCAGCTAGCCTTGTTGTCATGGCCACGATTTGTCAACACAAATACAGCTGGAAATGTCCTCATGTCTCGTCAAAAATATCAAGTGGCTTCATGCTAACAGAAGTTAAAAAAACATGTTGAAGACTGGTCTAGGTTCACCTGAAAGTCAGCTCCTGTACGTGTGATGTTAATATGGTAAATATGACACGTAGAAACATGAGCTGCCAACATTTTTATTCTGGTGACGAGGCTGCTAGCATGATCGCAGCTGCAGACATCTTAATTAGAATCACTTTCCTCCTGAAGGTTTCTTAATTTCTGATAATGACGGGGCAGCTTCTAGTCTAATTTCTGTGAAAACTTCTGTTCTGATTCATTTCATTTAGCTAAATTACCAAGATTTTCTTCTGCTGATTACCAAAGCTGGGTTTTGCTTCCAAAATCTGACCAATCAGGCGGCAGAACAGCGTGTGACTCGTGAGCGGACGGCGTCAGAGCTTCAGAGGACGGCGGCCGTTTCTCTCAGCAGACGAGCGGATCCGTTTACATGCTTATGTAATCACAAAAGCCTGCAGCTCGCCGTCCTGCTGCGCTGAGACCGTGCTGCCAATCGCCGTTTAATGGCCCCCTGCTGCGGCCGACACACATGCACACACACACACACACACACGCACACATCTGCTTAGAAACACACATCAGGATTCAGCATGTTTTTTATTGTCTCACTTTCTCTCTCTGATAATGAGTGTACCGCGGCTACAGATGTTAGCCAATTAGACTAACACACACACACACACACACACACACACACACACACACACACACACACACACACACAGAAGGAGGCTGATCTGGTGGCTGCTGAGCTTCAACACACAACTTTTCTCCTCGGGACAGAAAGGGTTGACTTTAAGCCCCGCCCTCTGTCATGTATCATCACCTGTCAATCATTTGGAGGGCCCGCCTCCAGTCCTGAAGGTTCAGACATCGGCGCCACGTGTGTTTGTTAAAGAGGCATCCGATGAAGTGACGTTTCCTTATTTGTCTCCTGTGAGGAAAGGGAAGAAAGGAAGGAGACAGAAGTGAACAAATGATGCTCCTTCTCTCCTTTTCTTTATTTTTAATGAGCTGTCGTCATGAGATGATGAAATGTGTAGCCGTGGCCCTGAAGAGGTGAAGGGAAGAGAGGTGGGGAAGGAAAAGAAGAGGTTGAAAAGGAAATGAGCAAGTACTGAAAGATGTAAGCATTCAGGCAAGGAGAGGAGGGGTAGGAAAGGAAAGGAAGAGGTAGGGAGATAGAGAAGGAAGAGGTAGGAAAGGACATGACGAAGCAGGAAAGGAACGTGTGTGGTAGTGAAAAGGAAAGAGGAAGTGGGGAGGTACAAAAGGAAAGGAAGTAAGAGAGTGTATAGGAGCTGGTAAGGAGAGGGAATGAGGAAGTAGGAAAGGAGGAGCTGGGAAAAGAGAGAGTAGGAAATCACAGGAGTGTGTAGGCAAGGAGAGGAGGAATTAGAGAAGTGGCAGAAGGAAAAGAAGAGCAAGCAGGAAAGGAAGGAAGGTAGAAAAGTAAATGAGAAAGGATGGAAGGATAGGAGTGATGAGTTAAGGAAAGATGGGATTAGATGAATGGAAGTGGGGAAGGAAAGGAAAGGAGGCTTGGAGGGAGAGAAGAAAAGGGAGGGCAGAAAAGGAAAGGAGCATATAAGAAAGCAAATGAGAAGGCAGGAAAGGAGGAGGTAGAGAAATGGCGGTGGAGGTGACAAGGATAGAAGAAGCTAGGGAAGGAGAGGAGGGGGTAGTGAAGGAAATGAGCATGAAGGGAGAAGAGGAGATAGGAAAGGAAAGGAAAAGGCAGGGAGGAGGAGGTGGAAAAAAAAGGAGGGAGCAGGAAAAGAGAGGAGAAAGAAGGAAACGACAGCAGCATTTCATCCTTCCTTCACTCCTCTCTTTCTCTTTCTGCCCACTGGTCTGTTATCATGTCTCTCGCCCTCTTTCCATCATCCTCCCCCATGCATCTCTCTCTTCTTCTCTGTCTGTTTTTGTGCCCTCTGACTGCTGACAACACGTGGCCTTCATGTCTCTGTTCGTCAGCGGTTTCCATTCTGGCTCGGACCCTCTGGGGACCGTAAAGGTTTCATGAGAGGAGACACGAGTCCTGCCGGGATTTAAAGGAGAACCATGCCAGCAGTGAAAAACAAAGGGACAGATACGCTCTGAGCTGCACGATTCTGATGTATTCAGAACCAGTTCTTGACATTTCTTGCTTCTCAATGCATATTTAGCATGCTAACATTGGCTCATTTGAGCTAAACAGGAATTTGGTGAATCAAAGCCTTGGACAAATTGAAAATGTTGACCTGATGATACTCTCGATGAAAAGTTAGAGGATCACCAGTGATTGCAATTCCCCGAAATTTCACCAGGTCCGTGTCTGGTCCGTTTCTGATCCACCACGGCAGTGGAGGCTTCTATTTTTGCCATCAATTCAGCCGAATTCAGCACAGAGCAGATCGAGCGAGACAGGAAGTCAGACACCGAAACAATATAAAAACATCTGGTTAATTTTCAGAATAAAACACTCACACTAATGTTTTTCTGGTGCAGTTTTTATCTCACGTCTGTAGGCTGTAGCTCAAAAACGTAGGCTAGGACAAGAAGAAGAAGAAGAACAGCTAAACTTTATCTACATAGCACTTTTCAAACAGAAACAGCAAATAGATCAAGAGGATTTATTTATGAATAGGCTACATACCCATGACAGAAGTCCACCCTTCAGTTGGGAACACTAACCTTTAGCCTGTTTGTTGTTGTGTTTATAACACATGCAAGTATAATTGCAATTGTGCGTGATTCTGTTATTATCATGGGAACTCCTCAGTCTCACCACCCAAGCTGTCTGGCAGGGCTCAAAACACAGCCGGTGGGCGTCGATGGACGAGGGAGCACGGAGCAAAACTGCAGCGGAGCCGTTCCACAATGTGAACGATAAACATCGTGGCAATCCATCAAAAAAATTGAGATATTTCAGTCTGGACCAAAATTCTCGACGTGCTGGTGGCAGTCAGGTTATTACAGAAGTCAACAGGATTCATCCTCTAGGAAACATGAATGTTGTTGTTATTTCTGTGTGGACCGACCCATATTGCCATCCCGGTAGCCTCACGCTAGCTAAGCTAAAAACACCATTTGTTGTACATTCAGTTCCACTCTCTGTGATCATCTGTGCTTTCTGTTTGCTTTGTTCCCAGAAACCTAAAATGGTTTGTGCTCCGACTGCACTGACACACACGAGTGTTTCAGCAGTTTGATAGTTGTAATGCAAAGTGAGGATTCAGGGTTTAAACCGTGTTTACGTCTGCCAGTTAAACTCTATATGTTTAATGGATCTGAGCGTTCAGCTGTCTACACTTTGAGGGAAACCTCTGAGTGCTTTTCCTTATAGTATTAAACAATGTGCAAGGTATGGTCAGTTGTATATTCAGTTAACACAAAGAGACAGTTCCTGTTTAACTTCTGGCTGGCAGAAATAACAAACTCTTACTTTGAAGTCTCTCAATACTCAAGTTGAGTTTCTCTTAATGCATCATCACTCAGATGCCTCATATTAACTGAATTTCATCTTTCATTCCTGTAACTGCTCTTAGACTGTTGATCTGTTGTTGATTCCTCCCTCGTGATGTCTTTATTCCTTTTCTCTTACTGTCCTTTCCTGCTTTTATTTGGTATCTTTAATCTATTTATTGTCCTTTTTTCCCTTTACTGCTCATAATCTTTTTATCTGTTCTTAATTCCTCTGATGCGATGTCATCTTCTTATCGTCCATTTCTATTTTTGCTATATTTTATTTTTCTGTGATTTAGTTTTATCCCTTTTATTCTTTTACTTGTAATGACTCATGTTGACTTTTTGTGTCTGTTGTGTTTGAGTGTTGAGTGTTTATTCTGTAATATTGTCTTCCTGAGTTTCCTGCTTCTGCTTGATTGTCAAAGCACTTTGTAAACTGTTTTAAAGGTGCTATATAAATAAAGTTTATTACTGTTATTGTTATTATAAGTGACATTTGTCTGTGATTTCCTCTTTACCATTTCTGGTATGTAACACAGTTTAACTTGTGATTATAAGTGATTGTAAGTGCTGTATCGTAGGGAACTGGACTATACTCAGTTTCTTGAAGACGTTTCACCTCTCATCCAAGATCCTTGTTGCAGGCTTTTAAACCCTGTGTGGGCGTGTCCTTACAAATGTCCTTAACGACTCTGTAAGGACACTCCCACACAGAGTTTAAAAGCCAGCAACTCCCCTCCAGTTAGTCAGTATAGTATTGAATAGTGAGAACATATCTACATAGTTGGGGTTTGGGCATCAGGCAGATTATGGGGAAGTGAACATTTGGGGAACGTGAGGACACGTTTGAAAAGTTAAGTTGCCATAATGACCTCACATTTGCTGGATTTGCTCGCTAGCTAAAAATAATTGACTGTTTATCTAAATTATGGGCAAATAACTGTGTCCACTCATTAATTGATTCGTCACGTGAATACTATACATGTCTGTTCACCGTTCTCCTCACTCGTCCCTTTGTTCTCAGTCATCTTGTCCTCTTCTTGACCTCTTAATAATCCTCCTGTCTGCCTTTCTGTCTTCTACCTCTCCTCGATCATCAGGGGAATTAATTAAACCTGACGTTATTATCGAGGTTAAAGCCAACATTCAGCCATAAAGCACCGTGTTCATCTGCTTATCAACAGGCTTTTACACACACACACAGGCTATCAGTGCTCTGGTAGCCATATGGCCCTGGCTTCCCTTCAGTATTTCATAAGTCTAAATAAATGGACTCATTATGGTGCTTACTGGAAGAAGAGCAGAAGAAACCAACACATCATTATTTTTTTTAGACATATACTGTATTTACACACACACACACACACAGTATATTTTCCCGCTGGCAGAGGCTGAAGCTTAATGAGTTTCAGAGTCGAGGCATCATATCTTTGTGTGTGTTCTCGTGGATCGATGACATGAACTAGGTTTTGTTTTGTTTTTGCCTACAACATCCTTGTTTCTCTTTTCGCACCATCACTCCCTGATTTAGAAAAATACAAACGGTAAAATGTTACAAAAGTTCATAAATAACATTGTTATTTATTGTGATGGACACTTTAGTTTGAATTAGTGATTTATTTTCTTTCCTATTTTTTTAAATGTAAAAATAAAAACAGGTCCACATCAGATAGTCTCACACGGTCCAAGTTCAAATTTAATAACAATACAACTGAATATAAACACTCAACACATGTTTATCTGAGGAAATATTCAGACGCCTGGCAAAAACAAATCCCCCTGCCTGAGAGTAACAGGGCCAAAAACTCATTATAGTTCTTTATTTCCTTATATAAACACATAAAACTACATAAACTTACATTATTTCCACATTTAGGGCTTTAAAAACTGATATAAACTATATATTACTGGATCTGAAATCTCATTGGCTACATGATGCATCAATCATCTGAAGGCTGGTGTGTAAGTGGCTCAGGAGAGAGGAGGAGGAAGAGAGAGTGGGTCGCTTGTCTACACGATCACTCGCTGGCTGTTGGAGGCAGTAGGACGGGCGTAGAAGCTCCATTTAATGACCGAAGTGGATCCAGTGGACAGTTTATGGTCCTCGTATGGCAGCGATGTATCAGAGCACCGTCAGCACATGTAAACACTGCAGATAGTGTAGATTTATTCTTTGAATCTACAGTCTCAGCTCAGTTTGAGGGATTTCTCCCGGCAGGTGGAGCTGACATTTACATCCTGCTGCCAGGATCTCCCCTCTCCTCCCCTCCTCCACCCCTCTCTCCCTCCTCCTTGGTTTAGTTTCACTTCAGTCATCTCAGCTTTATTGTCCTGATAAACCCTGATTGCACTGACTGTCAGACAGGTGTCCTGGAGGGGAGACAGGTGAGAGACAGACAGGAACTAACTGTCCCTGTTTACAATGAGACTTCGATTATCTTCATTTTATTCCCTCTCTCCTCCTTTCTCTCCTCTCATCCTGGCTTTCTTTCTTCCTCTCCTCCCTTCCTTCATTCACTTCTTTCTTCCTACTTCCCTTCTTACTTTCTCTTCCTCGCCACTCATGTCTTCAATCATCCCATCTCCTCCCCCTCATCTTCTTTCTCCATCTCGTCTCTCCTCCTTCCCTCCCTCCGCCCTCTCCTCCCCTCCTTGCTTCTTTTCTCCTCCCGCCCTTGCTTTTTCCTCTTTCCTCCTCTTCTTGACTTTCTTGTCTTCCCTCTCTCCTCCCCTCCCTGCTTCCTCCTCCCTCTCCTCTTCACTCCTTGTCTTTCTGTCCTCCTCCTTGCTCTTACCTCCCCTCCTTGTCTCTGTTTTCCCCTCTTCCTTCCTTCCTCCTCACCTCCTTTCTGTCCTATAATCAGTCTTGTATTTGTCGTGTTTCTCCTCCCTAAACAAAACGCTTGTAACACTTCTGTCTTTCCTTGTTTGTCTCCTTCTTTCTTTCCATCTCTTTTCCTTCCTGTCTGTTTCTGTTTCTCTTTTTTCTTTTAAACACTCCTCCACTTCTACCTGACTCACAGTCTTCAAGCTGCTCCTCCAGAAACATTGTTTTTCACCTGTTATGTTTCAGTTTTTGTGTTTCTCTTCTTTTTCTCCATTATTTCCCCTCAAAGACTTGAAGTCCAGAAGCAGCAGCTTGTGTCTGCCTGCAGCAGAAACACTGTATGTGCACAAACGTATTCACTGTTTAAGATTCAGTGCACCCACACAGGTGTCTTACTTCACCTGACCCGTGTAGGCGTGTACCGACCTTTGGACCGACATGTTTTCTGTGCAGTCGGAAGGAGAAACCTCCGCCTTCATCGCACTCGTTAGTTCATCAAGTTTGTAGACCTGCGAGCTGAAGATTAATCAGCCAGAATGACCTGGAGCACCTGTGCAGGTGTGTTTCACCTCTCACATCTGGGTTTTACACAGTTTTGTCTCCTGCGGTGTTCAATCAACCCACTGACCGTAACTCCCAGCTTCAGTTTGACTCTCTCAATTATTTCCTCTGAGACAGGGAATCAGCTGCTGCTCATTCACTGCAAAGCAAAAGTTCGACTTTATGAGTGGCTGAGGCAGGATTCAGTTGATTTACAGCTCCCCAAATCCCCTCAATGTGCGGTCAGACTGTGTTTCACTTCCACATTCATTTTAATCAGGACTGCTTAGAGATGTGATCTTAGTTTCGTTGACGGATTGACCGCCTGCTCGTTAGCTTCACATAGAGATCAATGAAAACTGACTGGAAATGCAGTAATACCGTTGTGTGATTGCCTGCCAGCTCCAGCTTTTTATGCTTAAAATTGAATTTTGCACTTGATTATATGAAGATTATAGACTATGCGTGACTTACCTAATCATCCTCGAATTCTTTCTGTCCTAAAACGTCAGACTGTTCTTTGAACATGTGCAAATATTAATGGACAACTGCCTTTTTAAATCAGATTATCCATGAAAAAAACAGGTCCAACAGGAGCTTTAAAGTTCTGATTGTTTGTTTCTTGTGTACCAAGAACTTTTTAGGTCATGGACAGCAGCTCCACCAGACAACAGAGCGTGACTCGGCTGAATACTTCTGCTTCTCTTTCATACATTTAACAAAAACCCAAAGGTCCCGTGTCAGTTCAGCTCGACTAAACCTCTGAAATGTTAGACAAGCTGTTGTATTTACCGGCATCCACTCGCACACAGTTACTCAGTCACTCTCTCTGAAGCTCGCCCTTCTCTCTGATGCATTCTCCCTCCATTTAGCTACACACCGCCATGCCCTGATTTATTCATCACTCCATTTTCTCACTACTCTGTCAGTTGCAGCACCTCTATTTTCATCCTCGTCCCAGAGAGATCAAGCAGAAAGAGGCAGAGCTGAAACATGCTTCACTGAACGCTTTCTGCATGGAGACATCAATTGTCAAACTCCAGCTGTCTGAAAGATTGAAGCTCTTCAAGTTCTCACTGAGAAAATAACAGCAAAGTCATTTCCCCCTCAAATCATTGGAAATAATTGTCGTCTACATCAGGAAACAAACATGCACAGTGTGATGCATCCACCGACATCAAAGCAAAATTTTGGATCAGATTCAATTTCAGTGGATAAACTGCTCTGACCTTCCACATAGAGTTTAACTTTGCTAAAGCAAACCATCCTAATGGCAGCTGACTACTCTTTCAGGGAACTGAAAGCTGAGAGTCTAAAATAGAGGATGCTGATGCATATGGAAGAGGCTAAGGGCCACTGAAAAGTTTTGTGGGTTCAGACTTTTTTCCTCAGAATTTTGACTTTATACTGAAGATTCTGAGTTCTCTCTCTCAAGTCAAACTTCTGAGTGAAAAATGTCAAAATTCTGAGAAAAACGCCAAAATTCTGAGGAAAAAAGTGCAAATTCTGAGAAAAATGTTAATATTTCATCAATGTACAAATAGTCATCTGTACAATATTGATATCAAAAATATCTTAATATTTGATTTTGTTCCCAACCCTTATCTTTGGCAGCTCCACTGACCTGTGGTATCCCTCAGGTCTCTATCCCTGGTCTCCTGTTGTTCTCTGTTAACATGCTTTTACCAGGTCACATATTCACAACCACAACTGTCCCTGTCATTGTTAGGCGTATGACACTGATTTATGCTCTAAGTCAAGTGGTGAATGTGCCAGAACTGTCTTCAGGTAAATGAAAACAAGTCCAAAATAACGTATTTGCTCCGTCGAAGTCCAGAAGAGACTCCAGCCCTTGTCAGCAGCGGGGAACCTGGGTCAAGTCTGTGATGACGGCCTCTAAATTGATACAATTGAGGAGCTTCTGTAAGATCTGGTGTTTACTTGGGTCCAGACTAGGGTTGCAATGGTATACTGATTTCAAGGTATACTGTGGCATGTACATTTGCTTCTATCTATATCTATGAAGCCACTTTGTTGGGGCCTGGCTTATCAAAGAATAGAGAACAGTGACTTGTCCATAGATACATACAGATAACATATAGGTGATGGACATGTGATTCACTTTACTGATGGTACTACGCAAAGGTGAGCAAGGTCAGAGATCAACAGCCAACACAACCAGTCCTATTTCACGAGGTTTGGCAAATTTCACCGCTCCACTTTCTGGCCTGTCATGTGACATTAAATCTGCGGACATTTTGTTTTTGCACAATGTTAACTTTATTGTTGTTGTGAGAAATGAAAACACAACGTGTTGCAGTTTCCCTGATAGACTGTAGTTCTGCTGTTCATTCATGTGTGGATTAGTTTTACAACTTTGTTAAGTTTTCCTTAGAACTGAAAGTCAGTGACAAAGGAGCTGCTGTTCATGTTGTTTTACTCTTAATAAATTGCATTGCTGCGGATACCTTTGATGCTCACTTTGATACCTGATGCTGGATCTGATTGTTTTTGATATCATAAAGTCTGGTCCCTCTTTGCTGTCACGGTTCGTCATCATCAGTCCTCTGAGCCTGGCATTTATTTACAGTTCATGTTTATGACCGGTATTTGGGAGACTCATGTTGAAAGGTTTTGTCCATCACTGCAGATCCCAGCTGTCTTTGCTAAAAGAAATCTGCATTTCCAGACAGATGAGACAAAAGCTGTGAATGACAAGCCATTTGAATGAGTACGTCTGGAATTACCATGCAGGGAGACTCTTTTCATTTTCAGCCATCAGGCTCATTTTTCACAGGTAAAATGAATTTGACTGCTTGTGTGAGACTAAAGCAGATAAAGGAGGCTCTGGTGTGCCAGACAGACAGCAGCTTGTCTGTCCATCTGTAATCATCAGTCTGACACTAATCCTCATACTGGGAGGCTCAGATTGTCCAGAAGAGATTCTCAGTCCCAAAACTGTTTTTTATTCCCTCTGTATAATCAAGGAGTGATTTTCATCCTGACTAAAGGTGAACACTGTCCAACTGAGGATACTGTTCAGTCTGTTGCTGAGCTGCCTGTCCTAAAAGGTGTTTATCAGCAGCAATCGGCAGTCTGTAGGTGTAAATTCTATCTAGTTTGTACCTCTGTAGCTCAGAGCTCGTTGCCGTCACGTTATGCATGTTTCCTAATGATCAGCTGTCGTGTCCTGCAAAATTTCAGGCAATGGCTATTTACAGCACATAACTTACCTTTACAAAATTCAGCTTTACTATGCCTGATTTGTTTCTTCTGAATCCACCTTATTTATTTTTCTCATCACTCTTTTCTGTTGTGTACGTAGTGGTACATACTGTAGTCCTCCAAATTAAACAAATTTAATTGATTCTGTTGTTTTTGGGCAGTCCAACATGTACTTTACTTTACTCAGAACAGCAATACTACTGGATACTACTGAAGATGTGAGCTTTCCAAGAAAGCCCATGATCTATAACTAAGCTCATAAATGAATTATGGACACCCTTTCTATATTAACTCTCTCTACATCTATTGTGACTTCTTCACTTTTTTAATCACTAAAAGAATATGAAATTATAATAACTTTAATGAAAATAAGTTGAAGCAGCTACAAGGAATTTTCTTCCTTGATTTTGGTGGCCCCTGTGGACAAAAGGCAAAATATAAAGGCATCGGAATTAAATTGAAATCAGATAAAGCTGAAACTTTTACATTTCGTAATGTGCCGATGTATTTTTAAACCAACAGCAAAACAGAAAAGCAGTGTATCATCTGCAAACAGGTGAAACTTTTTGACATTTCACAAATAACGCTAATGCATACAGCAAAAAGTTTCTGGCCCACTACAGACCCCTGGGGACTCCACAGTAACCCCTGAGATGTATTTCTACTAATCTGTTTGTTGTCTGTTACGCAAATAACTATTCAACCATTTATCCCTTTAATACAGATGTTTGTATTTTGGAGCGTAATACATCACTATTCATGGTATCTTTTAAAAAATGTTTTATCAATAACTACTCCTACAGTAGTTGTTATTTCCTTTTAATGCTTTGATTCCCTTAATCAGTTACATTAATGTTAAAGATCAAATTGTTCTAAATCTATACAATCCATACATCATTGCTCAATTCTTTATTTTCTACTGTTTGTCCTAAACAAACGCCTGTAAAATAAATAAATACATTTTTTAAAAAGTCTTTCTTTGTGTTTTTGAGAAGGTGCTGCCAGTCACCTGAGTGTAACAAACAGCTAATCTGGGGAGAAAAAAAAAAAGGTTAATTCATTCATTGGCTTGAAAATGTCAGAGATGATTAGTTTAATTTCACCTGCAGCTGCATTCTGACATTTAAACAATGTTGGCATTTTAAACCTTGGATACTGAGAAGATGATTGTGCATGTTAAAATCTATTAATCCTGAGCTCATCCTTGGGTTATGAGGTAGCAGAAAAACTTCAGATCAGAAATTAGAAGAAAACACAAAAAAAAAATTAAACCAACATTTTGCCTTTTGGTTATGAGGGTTTCAAGCTGTTATTCCTGCTGACAGAGTAATGAAAAATGTGAAATCTCATTTATTATCCATTTTTAATCAGCACACTAATGTCACTTTTCAAAGTTTAATGGGCTGCTGGGATTTGCTCCACTTCTCAAGAGTCGTATGAACACACAATGTCTTCGTCTTGTTGGTTTTACACCCCCTTGCTCACCACCTCTTTTCAGTCTTGTCTCCAGCCCATTTCTTCTCAGTTTTCTTTTTATTAATGTGTTCTCGTTGACTGGAACAGATTCCCACAGCAATCTGGTTGATTGGTTGATTTGTTGATTGGTTGATTGGTTGGTTGGTTTGTCAGCAGGATTACACAATAAACAACTGAACAGATTTCCACAAAACTTGGATGAAGGATGGGTCTCGGCCCAGAATAGACCTAAAAAGCTCTATCGTTAATACTTTCCAAGGGTCATATGTATTGTTTGGGGGGTCAATGGCAAACCTAACACTATTATTATCCCATGTTGTGTTTGTGTCCAATATTTCAGTATTTACTTTCTTTTTAGCTCTCCTGAGCACTGACACTGAGCAACTACATACAAGTGCTGTAAAACCTAAACTAAGATGCTAAAACGTTCGGTAGGGCTGAAGGATTGGGGAGAATGATCACAGACTGACAAACAACAGATTTTGCTGTTCAGGTGTGAGGTTTTCGGCAATCCGCAGAACATGTTCTTGGTTTTGACTGACACAGAGCTGATTATTATGTTAGGTGGACCCACAGACGTCAGCATTTTGACTGACGGAGATGATCAGAAGGAGCTATAGCATCAATGTGTTGGTGAACTTTACAGCATTTTAAATATTTTATCTCTTATTCTCTCGACTCCCTGATTTGTCTTAATAATTCAAATGCTGAGCGTGAGTGAGCTGCTAGAAGGTTTCAGAAACACAGAAGTTATTAAGACTTTTTTCTGCGTGTGTGTTGTTTTATCCTTGACAACTGAATCAATCAAGTGAAATTAAGGGTTGAGTTAATGTTTTGATTCACATCTCAGGGTTAAAAGTGAGTTTTCTCACAGTCAGCTCTTCAGAACAGAGGCCTCCATTAGTTATTCCAGTAAAAATGTGATTCAGAGACTGTTGGCGTGCTGCCTTCAAGGTCCCCTGCTCTTCCCTCTGATTAAATTTACAGCACCTTGTTCCCTCTGCCCCTCACCTCTCTCTCCTCGATGCACTTTACTTCTCATGTTGGTCACGAAAGATCAGCAAAGATGGAATATTACCAACATTTAACACACACGAGATGCTGGAGAGGTTGTCGTGTTTTGTGTTCAGTCGTGTTGCTCTGAGGCAGATTTACTGAGCTGAGCAGTCAGAGGTCAGTGTTGTCCTCAAGGTAAAGGAGATATTATCATATGTGTCAGAGTTCACCGGAGATTTATTCAGGATTTACGCTTCAACACTGACAGTGACTAATGACAGTGTTCACAGTCTTTGAAAGTCTTTGATAAAGTTACAGAAATCATCAGAAACAGACAAGATTTACTATTTGAATATATGACAGCAGAGCATGAGGAAGATGTTTGTTTGTTTTCATTTTTAAAGATTTTAAAGAGAAATATTCAACTTTCTTGAGTCTCAAACCAATGAAAGCACTCAAATCTCAAAGGTTACAAAATCTTGTAGAAAAAAGTGTCTATGGATGGAAATGTTGCTCAGTCAGCTGGTCCATCACACGGGTCCAGTTTGAAATATCATCGGAGATTCAAGGTACTGTCATACTGTCAAAGTATAGCATATCAACATATTGGACACACTGGATCATTTCAAAGCTTGACAATTTAAACACAGGTTCCAAAATGTGAATATACAAAGGTAAAATGTTGATAAAACCATGCTATATAACTAGAATGGCACTCAGTAGAGCGCATACCTCTGCCAAGGCCCAATAGACCCCTTTATCTGCATCAAATTGATTCACTCATAGATACCAGCCAACTAAATATGCCTGATTTTTTTTTCTTCAAAGTGAAAAAACAAACAATTGTCAGGTCATATAGGAAATGTTGTGCTGAAACAAACGATGCCAAACATGTCCATGGGAAACTTTTCTTTTATCATGGTATATGAAGGCAAAATAAAAACTATACAGAAGTAGCCCAGGACTCATGAGGATTATTAATACTACTCAGGGTTACATATGTAGTCCGACAGAGATCAGAATCTTTTTCATAAGAAGCAGAAGACAACATTAATGAAAACAGAAACTTGTTAGTTTAATATACAAATATCTTCAAAAAGAATATGAAAACAGTCGCAGTGATGAAACCACTTCTTCATCTTCTTCTACTCTTTCATCTCTTCCTGCTGTGAACCTCTTTACTGAAATGAAGTGCATTGAAGTGGACATCTGGTCTCCAGCAGCCTGAGGACGACTCCACAATGATGTGATCTCATTAAATCGACTTTTCATGTGCAGATCTCAGAAGGCTCATTGTGTTCATTGTTTCACTGCTGTGGTTGATTCAGACTAAAAGCAGGGATGACTAAAGGTGAATTAAAGACGCTGTTCGATCCCCCGGCTCTAACCCACACAACCTTGGATGAGCCTCTTGGCTTCTGATTGGTCCTTGGAGACATCTGTATGTTACAGTAGAGCTCTGAGGTATTCAACTTGACCCAGAGCTGCTCAGTCATCTGTCCCCAGATACATAACATTTAGACAAACTGACCTTACAGATGAGGTTGGCCTGGATTCTTGATTCGCCTCGGACTGTTTCATTTCCCACTCGGCAGCAAAAGTAAATGGCCGTTCCCCTGTGTGGTGTGACTTCCTGTTAAAGCGCCGCGGGCCTCAGGATGACAGAGCTGTTATCGCCTCCGTGCGACTCTTTTCTCCTTGCTCCAGTTCCTGTCCTGTTCCACCAGGCTGCAGACGAATCAGGCTCATTTGATGAGGTGCTGCAGGCTGACGCTTCCTGCTGATGTCCACAACTGAGAGCTCATTGTGACTCCAAACAGAGCAGCGCAGGACAATGTTGTTTACATTTTAGAAAAAATGGACTTTAAAATACAGAGGATGCATCCGTTTCTTACCCGAGAAGCTACAGATGAGTGTTACTGGGGAAAGAAATCCAACAAAATTGGAGAATAAACAACCTGTGAGCAAAAATAGTCAAATGTAGCTCCCAAAACAAACCTCCATTTACAAGAATATGTTTGTACATCTGTTGTTGCAGTTTATTTTGGGAAATAACTTCTAGGCAGGTGATGCAGATACCAAGACTATCAAGAAAATCAGACTATACGAAATATCAGCACACTAACTCCATAACACAGGAGTTCAATAAAGACATTGTTTTAAAAAAAAACCACAGTGTCGTACTCTTGATTAACACTTTGAGTAGTGAGGGTGTGGACAGTAAATATGGAAGAACTTTCTCTTTGAAGAGGGAGCATACTTACCTCTTCTTTTCGCAGTAAGACATGCTCAATAACAATATGTAACATAAAGTGAACTTTTCTTAAGTAAGCACAAAGAAGGCTTTGTTGATTTAAAAGCCAGATTTTCTGTGTAAAGGACCAAGTTTCTGATGTTACAGTAGCTGTCAGGTGGAATCTGACACATTTTCAACATTTAAGACTTTAAGCAAAGATTCCTGCAGACAGCTGCTAACTTGCACATGCTTTTATAACAATGTACCAATAACGTCCAGTTCGCCTCCCTAATGCATGCACAGTCCTAATGGCTGCAGGGCTGACAGTCGACACAGAGATCTACAGATGACCAAAATCTATCACTGCAAAAACTGACAATCTTCCCAAGAATATTTTTGTCCAATTTCAGTGAGATAATTGGACTTTTTAGATGATTTTCACTCGTTGAGGTGGCATTTTTTGACAGTGATCTCAAGTCAATGAATAACCCTGCCACAAACATTCAACTGATTTGGGGTAACAAGACTAACAGAAAGTCTCCTTGACTCTCAAACCAGTTACAGGAAGTAAAAACTTAACAGGAATTAAAAGTCCTTTTTCCACCTTCCTGTTTGTGTCTGCAGGACACGACAAATTAGCCCAGTCACAGATAAAAAAAAGAAACTGCACTGTTTAAAACACAATTTTCTCTCTTGAGTCAGCTGTGTTACTTCTTTTGTATTTACTGTAGTGTGACTCATGTCGCAGCATGTAAACTGCTGAGTGTTTTGTTATTTATTTGTGCTTTGGAGCGTAACTCAGAAAATTAACTTTAGTTTCATTCAGACACTGCTGCTATTTCTCACTTTAAATTAGTTTCTACAGTCAGTAAACATCACAGGAATGTCCCCGTTCAGCCTAATATTGATACTAGTGGCACTAAGTGATTACTGAGGGAATGAAGCTGCAGCAGCCACGAGGTTTGTGTGTAACCAACCAGGGACAGTCAGCGCTACAGCTCCACGCTGACAGGAGCTGTGTCAGAGGAAATGTATTTAGACCCTGGTCCCGGTGGTGGACAGTACCAAAAAAAATCATCTCAAAGAAACAATTCACCCCAAAATGAAATTCAGTCATTTTTCATAGTCAACAGAACATTTCTGGAGCTTCACAGTAAAACAGCGTCGCAGCCTTCTCCTTAACAACTGAAGCAGCTGGAGATTTAAAACGTTTAAAAAAAAACATCAAATGGCTTCATACAGCTCGTCTGGCGTCCAAGTCTCCAGAAGCCCCGAGATCCCAAACTGATTTTAAAAGATGTTTCGTTGTTTTTCCGTGGCACAGAAAAAGTTTGTTTTTTTAAGTTTTAAATCTCCCATGTAATTGCACTTCACTGGTTTTTATATTTTTTTTATGACTTTCATTGGTATGCAGTGTTGCATCACATCAAACTGTATAATAATAGTGTGTCATTGCATCATTATTATGAATTACGAGGCCTTTTTCCTGCTCCTGTCAGCTATTATACTTCAAACCCTTTAAATTCAGCACATCTTGAACTCTAAGTCTAATATAAATGTAGCTTTTTGCTCCATTATGATAGATCTTTGTTGAACCCATATCCTTTAAAAGCCACTTAAGATAATTTATGTTCTCTAATAAAATTAATGAAGATGTATGAAAGGTTTAAAGCCCCGTCAGCTGGGTTTAAGCTCCATTATAAACCACTGAGGAAAAGCAGCCTATGTGGACTGAACTTCCCCCTTCAAGTGCAACAGCCTGAGTCAATAAGCCAGTTAATTAGACATTTAATTAACCATTGAATTATAAAGTCATTTGGTCAGTTAATTAGTCACTGAGCAGAAGAGTTTTCAATGTTTATCTGCAGCCTTTCAGTCACATTAGACCAGAGGTTTTCAAACTGTGTTGAACACCTCCACAGGGAGGTAAAGAGCTGTGAAGCAAAAGCCTCTTTTACACCAAAATCCTGCAGTGCTGCTGTGAAGAAGACTTGTGGAAGATTGTGGATGCTTTCCCTTTTTTTTTGGCCGATATCCAAACTTCCTTGTCTGGCAACAAATCCTGGATTCACTGGCGAATAACTAACTCAAAGTATTTATATCAAAATATTCAGCATAGCACCATCTCTGCTGTTACACTGGTTGTAAATGATATTGTTAGTTGTATGACAAAAGGGAGCATTGTGCTACTGTTTTCATCGGCTTGACAAAAGCTTTTGATGTGACACGATGCAATATTGTGTTTGATTCAGTTCCTTGTAGATGGTTTCAGAATGATCTTTCTCAAAGATTGCAATGTGCCAAAGCTAGAAGTATACAATCAGAGTTTAAGAGTTTGACGCTGTTGTTTCCTCTCTATATAATAAGACTTTCCCTCCAGAGGCCGGAGTTCACATCCCGTTTGTAACTAAAAGTCAAGAGTGATTTGTTTTGATTTGTGTAACCTTAGGATGTCGTACATAATGTGACGTGAGTTGGGTCACTTACTACTTAACCAAGTAGTTTATTTGACATAAACGTAATTAACTTTATTTTGAAAGTCTACCGTGTGTATACGTAATGCAAGTAAGTACCCCAGTTTGTAGGATTAAAGTTAATGTTGCCAATGGTACTCAAGTTGTAGCCTACAGCAGCATACTTCTTGTAGACGGCCCACAGCGTCGGGCTTTTAAAGCCCCTGCATGAGAATATAAATGAAGACAGACCATTTAACTTAAAGTGCAGGATCAGAGGAAGTAAAATAATTCTCGTCTCAAACTCTCTAATCACCCTCCTGCTCGGTTCTGCTTTGCCGCTTTGTTCTAGAAACAGTCAAACGGCAGCGCTGCCTGATCCCACAGAACAGGATCTCTGCTTCAAAAGGAAACAGTGAGAAGTGATAAAAGAGTCAGGAGAGCTTTATTAACCTTCAGTTTGGGTCACTTAGTTTTATGCATACACCTCTGACAACCGTTGTGTGATTAAATTACAGAGTTTAGCACACTCGGCTCGCTCCTCGTTGGATACTTCACCCTGTGTGTGTTTCCACGTCGGGCCTCTTGATGTTTTCCAATAATTGCGTCTCTTTCTGTTTGATTGACCCGGCTTATCACTCGGGCCGGCTTGTGAGAATAAATAATCAACAGTTGTCCTCGGAGAGAGATCCAGCAAGATTTCGGTCGTCCGCTGAATGTCAATGAGGCCACTTGAAAAATAATTAAATGAAATCAAAGTGCTCTTTGCTCACAGCATGTTGTTGTTGTACAGCTGCAGAGTTTTTGTGTTAGCAAACCAGTTGATTCCTTTAAAACTAGTTTTACCAGCTACAGAATGTTACATTTAGACCATTAAAAGGAAAATGACTGACTGAGTAGAAATTAAGTCAGATTATAGGTTATAGTTGTAGTGTCAACAACACAAGGTGGAAGCAGAGGATTAGAAGGAGAAACAAGTTAATAGGATTTGTTGTGTTTCTTTTAAGACATTCAGAACAGGCAACAAAAAAAGATTACAGAGAGCGTGATAAAGTGCAGCTGGTCTTATGGTTGAGAGGCCCAATTCACACTCGCAGCATTAAAACCAAGTACATATATTAAGTAAATACAGATACAGTTTACATTTTCAACCTGTTCCGCAGGTCCAGCAAGCCCTAGGCCATGGATCTTACAATTAAAATCTGGATACAGTGTTGGAGATGGTGCCCCAGTCATTCCTATTAAAGCTGCTCAGTGGCGTACGAGGTTCAAAAAAGCTCGTCTTCCTTAGAGATATAAATACCCAGATTTTCTGCTCATGCGCAGTAAAGACTGACCTAGCTGGCTAACTTCTGGTTTAGCGCCCAGCTAAGTTGAATAGAGATAAAATGATTTAGTCTTTTCTGGATTGGATCAAATGGCTCAAATTGTGAGTTAAACGAGTCATTTCACAGGGCTTGTTACTCACAGCTGCTTCTTTCACAACTTAAGCTTATTAGAAAAAGTCTTTTTGGGCTGCAGTGCATCATGTGACGGTGTAATTACATGGTTTCAATGGTGTCAAAGCCCGGCTCTCTTTGCGGCTAGCATGGATAAAAACAGCGACAGGAAAGCCAGATACCGTGTGGAATGATGGCACTTGGGCGGTCCGCCGCCTGTCAGCTAAGAGCAAACACAAATAAACCAGATCTGGCCAGAACCTGAGCCCCCACAGCTCATGTTCTGCTGCTCTATTGTGGTGGGCTGGATCTGGTCAAGACGCTTTCTATTTTCTAACTTATTTAAATAACTTTTCTGACCTTTCCCAGATAGCCATATTTACCAGGCTACCATCCAGCCTACATACCACATCAAATGATGGCATTGGGCGGTCCGCTCCTGGCCAAGGACTAACACAAACAGGATGCCACTGAATCAACACGCCAGTTTAGTGTCATTATCAGACCGCTAACGTTCTTTTACAGTCAACCAAACCTCTGTGGTTCAACTAGAAAGTTCAAACAAGCTAACATTTCCTTTGACGGAGGTCTGGGAAACAGCCGCCCACGAGTGGTTTGTCTCAACAAGAAAGATGCTAAAAGTTGACATTGAGCTGAAACTGCAGCATGAGAAGCCTTTGTCAAACTGTTCCCCGGTGCACATGCAAAATTAATGCCTGCAGCCAAAACGAAGAGGCAGATACCCTCTAATGTTTTGTACCCTGTGACTCCAGAGGCAGGAGTCAAAACTGACACAAATGAGCTTCTTCTTTCTGTGGTCCGGAGGACATTTTGGAGGAAATGTGACGACTGTGGAGGCTTGACAAACTGTCTTATCTAATGCATGTTTTTAAATGAGTCACCATTGTTTCCAGGCATTCATTTTGAAGTGCTGCTTTAAAAAGGAGTCGATGGTGCTTATTTTTAGGTCATCAGTCATTAAGTGGAGCAGGGAGCAGGTGTCAGCTTTTTACAAACGACGGCGCCTAATTTTGGAAGTAAACTCATCACATCACGTCTCTGAGAGAAGCTGGAGGTCTGGCAGCAGTTTGATGACTGCCTGTTTGAAGCTACACATCTCTAATTAATTATTTTGTGTTTATACTTTGATGTTAATTTTTTCAGCATCGGTTCTTATTAATTTTAAACTCACGCTGGTGGTTTGCAGCAGCATCGGTCTGTGAACATAAACAACTCTTTCCCCTGTTATTATCTCAGAGTGTTGTACTGGAACTCTTCATTAGCAGACTGCAGATATTCTCTTCTCTATTATTATGATGCTGATTTCATATGTTCTTATTTATTTCTACTTCTTTCACTGTTTAAAATGTTTTCACCAAAGTTTTACCGTAAACACCGATTGGGAGACACATGACCACAGGTTGATGGTTCTAATCCTGGCTCTACAACCTTTATTGAAAAGCTACTTCTGCTACTACTACCACTACTGCCTTTTTTTACAACTATTACTACTTCTACTACAGCCTTTACTACTTCTACCACTACTACTGCTGCTGCTTCTGCTGCTGCGGCTACTACAACTTCAATACCCACATGCATACACATGGTTGAGTGGATGATTGATCGCCCCTGTGGCAGTGTCTGATTACAGTACAGTCCACAACATGTTCTGCTGGGGCTGGAACTCTTTTCCTGAAGGAACATTTGTCAGACTCTTTGTCAGTCTGACAAACTCTACCAGGTATAGATACGTGTGAAATGTCCCACATCCTTCCTACATTATGACTTTATTCAACCTTTAATCACAAGCGTTGACGTAAACACAGATTTTGCTGTGCTGCACAGTGGCTGACTGGTTAGAGCATGAAGCGCACTTGGTGTGTCACTATCAAGATCTTTACAACAGTGACTGTGATTGTATTCCTGCTGTGCTGCACAGTGGCAGAATGGTCAGCACATATAGTGTAAATCCACACACTTTTTGAGGTCTGAAGGTTTGACTGTTTGAGTCCTGACTGGTCAGCATTGCAATGCAAGACAGTTTCTGCATTTTCTGTAGGAAATGTCTTTTGTAGTTATGTTTAAGTCCTACTTGAGCCTAATCTTGATGCCGTGTTGAAGAGGTTTATGTTTGAATAGTAGTTTCATATTTCTGTTGCCTCTGTCTGTTTATGGAGGTGTAAAAGTGGAAAAGATGGTGCCGACTAAGACCTGAGACCTTTTGTGAGGTGAGTGTGCAGAACACTGTCTGGCTGCGTTGTGTCTCTTCTGTCGGCACCGTCACTGACCGTGTCAGCAGCGAGCGAGAGCAGCAGGGAGCTGAACGCCTCGGGCATCTTGCTCAGTGAATCAGCTCACTGGAGTGTGTGACTTAGAGATTGCAGTTGGATTGTTTGTGAGTGCGTTTGTTTCTCCGTCTGTGTTTGTGTGTTTCCCTGTCAGTATTCCTGTGTAATATCTGAGTGTGTGTGCGTGTGTTGAAGTTTCCCCTGAGGCCAGTCGACTGGCTGCATCACAGAGCTGTGAAACAGAGAGCTCACAGCTGTGTGTGTGTGTGTGTGTGTGTGTGTGTGTGTGTGTGTGTGTGTGTGTGTGTGTGTGTGTGTGTGTGTGTGTGTGTGCGTGTGTGTGAAGGAGCTACGACACAGCTGGTGTGACATTCTCCAAACTGTGAACCACAGACTTCAAGTGTGAGTCTACAGCTGGATATATGTATTATGAGAACTGGACACATCCCGAGGTGTTGCCCTGTCATCTGAGAGTTGCAGCAGTGGGCCATCATCTGCTGATGATGAGCTTCAGGTGATTGTTGTTGCACCATGTCTGTAGTTTATGGTGACAAATATCAAAAAGACGAGTAGTACAAGGATACTTTTGGCAGCTGAGACAAACCTTCACTTCACCCGAATGGTCTGAATCGATCTAAGCCAACACCAGGTTTTCTCTTAGTTCCTGTATGAATATTTGCAGCCTGAGGAAGGGAGGCCACTGGGAGCTGCCCAGTGCAACCACCATCTGCTCCTTGGCATCACGTGGGCTGCATAAATCACATTGTCTTAAGCTGTAGGAGGTTGTTGACCGCTTATTAAACCAACTCCGATGACATCTGCTGCATTCAAATGTACTCTGCTGAAGCTAATTTAAGTTTATTATGCGAGTTGGCAACAAAAGATCTTGGCTGTTGCCTCTTTGAAATTCTCCAATGATTGTTGGTGTCCAAACTATTCAGACTTCACCAAAGTTGTGTGTCTTGAGGACGACATACTAGGCTGTAACTTTTACGTTTGAAAAAACAGACCGTCCTCTTTCGGCTGTTCAAAAATACCACAATAACAAAATGGCTGCAGGAGGAAGGGGGGCTGAGGCGGCTGCAGCGAGGAGTCTCTGTTAACAATGACAAACAGGCAGATTTGCATTATATATGCTTGTTTCCTCTATGAAATGTCTGTCTGCATTATTATAAACTATGAGGCTGTTTATACATGCCTCTTGAATGGCCACTTGAGAGCCGCTCTCACTCTCCCCGCTGTATATGCAAATAAACAGAACTGGGACATGCGAAGATGATTTTTTTGCACAAAGAAAGAACTACATGTACAATATGGCCCAAATAATGAAGAATTAGTCAGAGACAGCGTTTCACAAAGTTTATAAAGTTTCTCCGAACTCAACAACTCACTAAATTGAGACATTTTTTAAGGGAGTCTGGGGACATCCACATTAGTTATCTTATCCTGTTAGTTACTGTTTACTCTATTTCTAAATTGTGACACTTGTCTAAGTCATATTTGTATATTATCGAGTTATTAGTGTACCACTGATGTAACATCTTAATTAATGTGAACTAAGTTGGTCAGTTTTTCTTTTGGAGAGCGGGCAAGTTTATTTTTCCTCTGACACCAAACAAATCTATTATTTTATCTCATTTTAGTCGTGTAGAAACAAGAAACATTTGTGATTATCCTCAGTTAATCACGTCTATTGTTTAGCCAATAATCTACAACACAAAGCCACCAGCAGCCCCTGGTTTGTCAATGAAATGTCATCCAGAGATATCGGGTGTGCTTACAGGCATTGGAGATTATCTGATGATCTACTCTCAGCAGTAATCTGATCTCATTTATACTCATAATCCAGGTTTCATTGCAGATTAAGGGTGAGAATAACCCAGGACATTTCTGATTGAGTGACCTCATTATTTGGCTGCAAAAAACCTCTTTGAAACAAAGTGTTTCAGGTGAGTTCAGAAAAGGACGGGGAAAGAAGAACATGCTGCTGTTGGGGATTATCAGCTGTAAAGCCAAAATTGTACCTGATTTGTGAGTGAAACAATATGAGGGAGAGCAAAAACTCCATCTTTGTTCAGCATGGAGGCGAAAACAATACACTGCAGATTTAGAGCAATCAGCCCCACATAACACAACTTCCTGCTTTAGCCCGATTATGCCTTGTAATCTGCTGTTTGTTTACATAGAAACAAAGTCTCCAAAAGGTTTGTAGAAGTTCTGAAACAAGTCACACTTGACATGTACAACGATGTTCTTCCTGGCAAAATTATTCTGTAGTCGCCAAAATTAGAGACCAGCTGGTTTACGTAGTGCAACTTTTAGCAGCTAAAGAGTCTGATATTTCCCTGAGGAGGTGGTGGAGACCAAAAACAGAGCAAAAAGAAAGGGAATATTGGACTCTGAATGTGACTAAGCACATTTACTTGTACTGTACTTGAATATTTCCATTTTCTGCTACTTTATACTTCCACTCCACCACAGTTTGGAGGCAAATATTGTAAAAATGTGTTGTTGTGCAATTTAAAATTATTTTTATTTTATTTGCAATTGGTTGAAAGAAACAGATTACAGTAATCAGAAAAATGCTGAATATTGTATCTGATAATCAATCAATCAATCCATATGATAAAGTATGCATGTAAATATATCTATGATTTACTTTTACTTTGCATCTAACATCAGTTTTAGCTTTTCCCAAAGTGATATTTTGACAAGATATCTTTACTTTTATGCAAGTATGACTTTTAATACACGTTTTACAACACTGGTAAATAGAAAACTGCTTTCTAACATGTTTGTTATTACAACTTTACAAGGTCATAATTTGATAGTGTGGTGTATTTGTCAGCATGTTGTGGGGTTACTCTGATAATAATAATTTACCTTTTCATATGTGAAAATCACAAAATCACACAAGAATTTTCATGTTTCACACGTGTGAATGAACATATATATATATTTTTTAAAACAATTGCATGTGAAATTTTACACGTGAAATGCATATGTCCAGACACAATTTGCTTTTTATAACATGTGGGTTAGAATTTCTACATGTGACTAAAAATCTGTTAATGCAGCTTTAAAGGGAGCTGAAGTTTATCTCAAAGAGTGAAGCCTACTACCTCCTTCTCATGAACCCTTGTGTCCATGTGTCTTTGTCGTTCTACAGGCTATGTGTGTGTGAGTGTGTGTGAGTGTGTGTGTGTGTATGTGTAAAATGCCGCTGCTGGCTGAACACGTGTGATCGGACATGGACGCCGTCAGCGCAGGCAACGCCACACAGGACCTCTTCCCCCTGCCTGACGGTGACCCCGGCAGCCTTGGTTACCAAGACTATGACCTACGTGCCAGCGCTAACCCGCCGGCACTGCCCACGTTGGTGTTTGAGGGGGTGAATTTCCCTGAGGACCCCATCAGACTGCTGAGTGTTCAGGTAGAGGTTTCATATTCTCCTGTGAACTGAATATAAAACACTGCTAATACATTAAAGCTAATGCAATTCATGATGTGATGAGTTCGCTTGATGTTTGCAGAAAATTTAGGGGCACTAATGTATCATAGTCTTTGTGTTTATATGGTATGGTGTGCATGACATTTCCATAGCATTATTTCTGTTGACACGATCTTTTACCACCCACTTACCTGTGGGATGTCAGCAGTATGTAGCACTTTGATGGACTGCTATAGTCATGGAAACCTACATTAATATTTATGTTACATATTGCATGTAATAATAGATTAGACTTAACATTTTGGTCATTTTGGCAATATTCAAAGAAAAAATAAACCTAGATACTTTCTTGATGTCAAGCAACTGTTAATGAAACTCAACATTTCTTAATAGTATTTCTCAATAAAAGCCTTCTCGGCAATAAAAGCCAACTAAAAGGCTTGGTTAGAACCAATCCTAAATCCTCTAGTGCCATCATTACACCTAAATCTGCACTTTTCCAGTATTTATTTATGACTAATTGCCCGCTAAAATTAGATTCCTTTAGCTTCAGCTATTCTTTGTGTTCAGTGCTAATTAGCAACTCAGCTAATGACACACTCAACTAAGTCTTCACTGAGTGTGTCATCTAAGACAGTGAACTAGTCATCCACAATATAAAACAGGAAATTAAAAATGTAGTATCTGTAATTGTAGCCTGTCTCAAATAAAGACCTGTCCTCCACTACAGCTGTCGTCACTTGTTAAGTTAAAAACGATAACTTCTCTGTGTGTCTGTGAGCTGCTGACAGCTGTCTGCTGATGTCTGCAGGTGGTGTTGATCCTGGCCTACAGCACCATCATCGTGCTGGGGGTTCTGGGTAATTCTCTGGTCATCTACGTCATCTACCGCTTCAAGACGCTCCGCACCGTCACCAACTTCTTCATCGCCAACCTGGCTGTTGGTATGTTTGCACACACATGGATACACAAACAGGTCATCGTCTGTGGATGTCAGGGAAGATTTCCTGCCTCTGAACACTGTGACAGCATCAAATTAGAAACAGCACACAGCTGTGTGTGTGTGTGTGTGTGTGTGTGTGCGTGTGTGTGTGCCCTCTGTAGGTCGCCCGTGGTGATGACTCAGACATGTGTCAGCTGTTATATGCCGCGTCTCTGTGATGTCTGGGATTTGTCTGCTGCTGTGTGAGAGACGGACAAAGAGATGAATCGAATATTTATTGTTCATTTGTTTGACGTTCACGTGTTACGTTGTTGCTGCTGAGATGTAAATATCACATGTGATTGTGATTGTATTGGTGAAACAGAAGACATAGTGGAAACATTTAAAGACCTTTCTGGAGGAACTCCCAGAGGCACAGCGGAGTATTTTGGTCGAGTACAGATGCTATATGTACACCAGAAAAGCAGAATTAATCATTTATTTGTGAGCTGAATACAATTTTAATGTGAGTCAGATCAAGAGAAAAGATCAGAAGAGACTTTGATTTCCTCTACATTTCCTGATCAGTTTTTATTATACTTTTATAATACTGCTCAGAATATCTACACCATAAAGGCTGTTCTTGTTCTGAACACTACATGTTCAGCAGCTCTTGGAAGTGATGCTATCGTGGACGTGAATTTTAATCTGACGGAAATGGAAATAGGATTAGCAGAAGGAATTAGCATCATTATCATATCAATATACTCATTTTTTAATATAATTACATAATAAAAGGATTTTTGCACATATTTGATTACGCTGGTCAGATTTATAAAAGAACAATTTACATTTTAAATCGTTGGTTTTGCCAAACGGTGTTACAAATGTTACATTTCCTGTGTCTCTCCTCTTTGTTTAATAATTAATAGTATATTCACAAAAGTACAGGAAAAAACAATGCACCTTTTAATCTTAGTAGGTTGTCTGAATTAGACATTATTGTAAAGAAATATATGCAAAGCTCATCCCCTGTGTCAGTCATTTTATAAATATATTAGATTGGCAGGAATTATTTTAATTTGGGATTGTTTTGGCTGAAAATCTTGTCTGTGTTTGTAAAATTTCCTGTGTTGGTCGTAGATCATCTGGTAATGTGAGGGCCCACCCTGATAATATCAAACATGTTTGACATTTACAATTTTTAATATGATTACATCGGTACTTTCCGAGGTGGTGCTGTCAAACAACGGCAAACATTCTAGCCCCTGAGGCTAACATTAGCTAGCATACTACTGTTGACAGAAACTTAAAATCTCACCTCCAGTTCTCTCTGAAGAAAAGGAAACCCGAGTCGCTTGCGTCTTCACACTCATCCAGACTCGTTTAGCCTTCTGCTTCGACGCATTACTACAGCAAGTTTGTTTATGTCTGCTTCCCCATGCGATCACGTGACAGGAATCAGACTCTGTCTTGTGTCAAGTGCCATTATTTTAAAATCTTGCCATGTGTGCATGTTTGAGATTAGAGAGATGGAAATCTGTGGAGTTTCTCCTTGTGTTTGTGACACTGCCCGACTTCAAAAATGGTTAGGATTTTTATTTTTGTAGCGGTGTTTATTAAAACTTTATCAATATCGAATGTGTTAATTGTCCAAATTGCACCAAATCAACACTGCACTCTCTTTCGTCCTCAGCAACAAAACCTGCCAAGTGTGAAGTAGATCGGATTAACGGTTCTGGAGATATCTGAATTACAGACAAACATAGATTCCTTGCTGTAACCTAAGAAAGTTTAAAACTGCATCGTGATGAACTAAAACAGTCCTTAAAATACAATATGAGTCCACCAACACATCGGCGCAGCTCCAACAGCTACCGGCACTAAAAGGCCAAAATGGAGACAGAGTGAAAGAAACAAATTAGCTTCAGCTGCCAACAGCGTCACGGGGCTGTGAGCCTGTTCTCTCAGCACCTTCAGTATAAAGGCTTTAACTGTGTATTTATGACAGCCTGCAGAGCTTCACATGTTCATAATGAGCTGCAGAATATCTCAACTCTGGCTCCAAACATCAAACTGGATTTAAATAGCCAGTAAACAACAACGGGAGCAGCGACCAGCACTTAGCCAATCATGTGTTCAGAGCTGCAGCATGATAAATGTCTTCTCAGGGTAACAGCCTCCTCGCACGGCGGGCGATGTCACCTCGCCTCGATTTATTTCTAATGAGACGAGTGTTCACAAGTCCCCCGCCTGTGAAGTGACACACGATGATCTAATGTGAAACTTCACGCTGCTGCATAATTAATCAGACTTTTACTGCCTGGATCGTCTTTGTTTTCGAGGGACTGTAGGTGTTCAAACAACAGATCGATTCAAAGTCTTTAGCGGTGCTTTTGGGGAGTATTTTCAGCCTTCAGTAGAAAGACAAAGACTAACAGGGAAGAGCGTGAAAGTGTTTTGAATCCCATCTGCCACCAGGATGCTCCCAAAGTCAGTTTTAAAAAGACAAGTTTCACTTTTTAATTAAACTCTTTGCAAAGTAAACAGAGAGAGAAAAAATCACTCAGAACAGTAAAAACACAGCAGTGCACTGTAAAAAATGAATAAACATAATAAATGCATAAATTTACATGAAAACAACTAAACAAATAAAGAGCTGAATTAATCAGCAGCACATGAGCACCGAAACTAATAAAAATGTCAGGTAAACAATGAGAGGTAATGGAGCGTGAAGTGGAGCAGGGCTGTGAGGGGGAGGACGTAAATCACCTCCGCTCCTCAGGCCGAAGATGAACAATAACGCATTTTAATCAAGACGTGCTCTTCAGGGGAGGCAAATGTGATGTTGAACTAAGTTATGAAACAGGTGGAGGAGGGGTGAACTCAGGTGTAGGTGTAGAGTTTCAGGACCACGGACAGGGACAGAAAAGAGGCTCCGGTCATCAGAACCAAACTCTGCAGTGTTTTTATTGTCTTAATAGAGGAGTGAAGCCCAGATTAGAGTCAACAAAACCTCACCTTGTACTGAAGGGCATGGAGGACTTTCAGTTAGATGTGTTTTTATATAATAAACTGTGTTAAAGGTAGAGCACAGTATTCCAGAAACACTGACTCTATGAATACACATGAATGAAAGCTTCATGGCTTTTTATCTATTTTTTTTAAACTGGTGTTTCCCATAAGGAAAATAACACCAGTGACTATATTCATGAAAAATGCATTTTACAAAAATGGCTGCCACAGGGCATCCAGGCATCAAACCACACGCTGAACAGCGACGTCAACTAAAAGCTTCATGTGAAATCTGGAGATAAATATGAAAATGTCTTAAAACTGACCAGAGACGATGGACTGAACTGTGTCCTGTCTTCACAGATCTGCAGGAAGTAAAATGATTTTTATTTCATAATATTAGGAGTTTGTCACATGGTAACACCGATGACTCCAGGTGACAATTACTTTCATTATATATTTTTGTAATATTCATGTGTAATGTTAGTTTTTTATGTCATTTCTATCATTATTATATTTACATTGTTGCATTTGAAATGGTAGAAAAACATGGTTTGAACTCAAAATACGGCACTTTCCTTCTACACACGACTGTGAGGACGAGACGAGTGTTAAATAACTGACCCAAGAGGCAGTAATAGTTCAAATAACCTGTTTTATTATAAAAAAATTGTTTTTAAATTAACTCTGAAGTGTTTTTCAGGGGTTTCAGGGACAGTTTCCATGGAACGACGCACATACAATAAACATCGTATTGTCTTGAAGGAGTCGTCTTGTTCACGACTGTCACATCGCTGCATGTAGGATCCCAGTGAGGGCGACGTTTTACACAGCTTCATAACTATTTTAGACACAAAAGGTCGAACCTGGGTTTTAAAAGACTACAGTCATCTCTGTTGTATGAAGGACGATGGGCTCGTTGTGCTGGAGAGTATTGACTTCCTCACTCTGCTGAAACTTTAACTGAACTCTTAATACTTTATATCCATAACTTGTAAAACTTAAAAGGCAAAAAGAAGTTAGTGATGTTTTTCCAGGACACAGGCAGTGTGTGTGTGTGTGTGTGTGTGTGTGTGTGTGTGTGTGTGTGTGTGTGTGTGTGTGTGTGTGTGTTTATTAATGATCGCCAGCGGTAAGTTTTACTTTGCATCCAATTTTCTTTACACTTTAAGAACAACCGACGCTCCAGGCGATATAATGATATTAGTACACACACACGCACACACACACACACACACACACACACACACACACACACCAAGCACACAAAGTGCCACTTTACATTCTGTCTAATTATTTATTTCTTCTCCTCTGTTAACTTTGTGTGTCTCGTACTTCGTGGCGGCTGCAGACGAGGGAACAAATGGAGCACGAGGGGTCGTTTGAATTTAACCCGTCCTCAGCGCCGGTCTGTGGGGACGCAGGTTAATGAGTCACACTTAAAAGAGATTTGCCAACTGAGGCAAAAACACAGAAATCTACAAGTATCCTCTCCCACAGAAAACTTCACCGCAGCTGCGTCTTTTGAGTTCACATATGTGGAAAATAACGATTGTGAAGAAGCATTTCAAGCCTGAAAAACTCCATAATGTTGTGTGTTTTCTTGCAGAGTACTGGATGGTTTTATCTCTTCAGATCTCTAACAATGATTCATGTAACTGACGAGATGACGAGCAGGTTTACTGGAGGATTGTTGCTCTGTTGCCCTGTAAATGTGGGGTTTTAACTGTGGTGGATTTTAATTGTTAATAGATAAAAAAAAAAGTCAATAAGTCTGGATTTCGACTAGTCCAGGTCAGAGTCAGGAGCACGTCAAGGGGTCACAAGATAAATTTAATGGGTTGCAGGATGATAAATTGGGCAGTCTCTTATCTTTTTATTCCTGATGCACAGTTTTTCTTGTAAGACCTCTAACAAATCCCCATCTAGCAGGACACACCACATCCTGTTCAGAGGCATCTGAAGATGGACTACAACACAGAGGAAGTTGCCGTCCATTTTGTCTAAATTTTCTTATTTAGATATTTATATTTTATATTCTTATATCACAACAAAAGAGACTAAACTGGGAGCCAGAGAGTGAATATTAATGCATGAATGGCAGCGTGAATCAGAGCGCTGCTGTCGGGCTTTAATCGTCGCATTAAAGGTGAGAAAAGTTGCCGCGGCGTCTGAGAGAAGAGAGACGGCTGGAAATGAAAAGAGTTTAGGAAGCGAAGCAGAAAATAACAACCTGCTCCTTTAAAGACAAACGCTTCACTTTAATGTTCCTTATTAAAGAGAGAAACACAGAACGAGCGAGAGAACGACAACTCAAAACAACTGAGAACAGTTACTCATCATATTTTAGCATTTCTTCTATCATATGTTCTGATTTTGAAGTCGTTTTTAGGCCTTTTTATTGGTCCACATGATTTATATTGTTTTTTATATTTGGTTGCTGGACGGGTTCTTGACCCACACTAATGTCTCTTTGCATCATGTTTTAGTCTTTGTGTTTTTGCCTTTTATATGTCATCCGCTGTGACCGGTCTGACTTGTGTCTCCTTTTATTTGTCACTGTGCACGAGGACCAAACTACTGTTCCTTCTGGGGTTTAACAAAGTTTACTAATCTTTTAAATTGCTGGTGCTCGATGGAGGCTTTTATGTTGAGTTTACTGAGGGAGTATAATGACCTGAGGAGTCCGATATTTGAGATGGCTGAGGATCCTGATGAGACAGTCACTCACAGGAGCCGTTATGAATTTTTTTAAGTTTTTACATTAAAATTCTTACATATTGCGTTTTATAGTTTCAATACACTTGAATCATTTCGTACAAAGTGTCGATCTGGTGAACTCAGAAAAATGTGATGGGTTTATAGTGACGCAGTTTCCTTTTCCATCGGGTAGGTCAACCAAAAGGACCCCGCATTATGCTTTCTTGCACACCGGGCCACAGTAGAGGGTCCTTTATCAGGTTTAATCTACATTAATGGCATCCAAGAGGGTACTTGTGCATTTTGGGTTTCATGACTCACTTTCAAACAATCTCACCTTAATGACCTATGTGTTACGTTAGGTATTACACACAAAAAATGGTGAGGAAAGTAGAAAGAGCTTCATTTCAGTTGATAAATGATGTGACAAACTCATTTAACGACACACTTTCAAACAATTTCCCTTGAAGACGTGGAGTTGCAGTTGGTTTCATACACACACTTACAGGTGTAGCTGTGTAATGAACGGAAAAATGGTGCTTTAACGAGAACTCGGCCTACTTTGACGCCCCTTCACGCAATCACACGTACTTCATTAAATGCGTGATTGCCAGATTGTTTCAGAAACAACAATTCAGTTGACGGATAATGTCTGACACCTATCCAGGTGTTACAAATCCAATGATCTCAACAAAGATTCCTCTTTTCACATGATGTTAGTCTAAATTTGACGGACCGACCTCCCGCCAATAAATCTCCAACTGAATTAACAGGCCGAGAGGAGCAGCCGAGCGATGCGGGGGGTAAATATCAAATACAGGAGAAAGAACAGAGCAGAGGTAAAGAGAGAGCAGCGGTGTGACTGATGTGATGTGAAAGGTGCAGAACGGCAGAAAGTTGTCGGTTCAATTCCCCCGAAACAAAAAGAGGAGAGTGTGCAGGCGAGCGGACAGCTTGTGATAAACAAACAGATAAACTGAGGAGTGAGCGCTCCACTGCCTCGGCCGCTCGCTGGCCTTCATTATTTCTGTCGGCCTCTGTTTGTCTTTTCGTTTTAATGGGAACAATTTCAGTTGTCTCATTATTGGACAACACAAATGACATTGCTGTTCATAAACCCCTGAATGAATGATGATGATTGCAGCGCCCTCAGAAACACAGTTACAGAGTGCTTTGGTTGTAAATGAACCTAATGTCGAGGAGACAGTGTTGCTGCCTGGCTCACCTTCATCATGCTGCAGCATTTATTGAATCTTAATTAAATTCATTCTGCGATAGATTTCTGCCGTTTATTTCTCAATCTCACTGCTTCTTTCATCTCCGTTAGTTTTTCACGTCCTCGTTCTGACAGTTTAGTTTCCTCTTCTTCACGTCACTCCATATCTCGTCTTTGCTCCTTTTGTCTCTCGTGTTTCTTTCTCTGTTTGTGATTTGTCTCTGTGGTCCATCGTCTCGGCCCTGAAGCATCACAGGAGGCAGAAGGCCAAGTTTTGGCACGAGGGGCAGCTTCTGTCAAACATGATTCGTCCCAAACGTCCCAAACATCTGATGTGATTCAGAGGGTCGAGGAGGAGACGGGGTCGGACCATCCTGTAGCAGATAGTCACGTCTCGATGGAGGTCTGCTCTCGCTGATAGTTGATCAATCACAGCGGCAGGTGGTCCAATCAGAGCAGGAATCAGCCTTTATGTGAAGAGATTTTGTTTGTTTTCCGTCATTGTCCTCAAACCATGAGCTGTGTTTTCCGAACACGACCATTGACATCACCTTGAGATGACATCATGGTCATGAAAACTTGTTTCTTATTTGTTTCTAAGGCTCTGGTAACATTAACAAGTGTTAAAACTGACGATACAAACATTGATAACTGACCCTGTTTGCTGTGAGTTGTGTCCTGTCACCAGTTTAACAGATGACAACATATCATCGTATCATGAGTCACCATGCAACTGTTAACCACGACCTAACAATGTCGAGCATATCTTGTCTTTCTGTGTTAAATGTACAAGTTCATCATGTTTATTTGCGATACATTTTTTAAAACTGTGAGGCTCCACTTACCCCTACGATGGCAATTTTGCAGATGCAGGGTCCACAATCAAGTCAGCAGTGATAAATGTGCAACATCCATTTCTCAAATCACATGTTTTGAGTTTTGGATTGTTAACGTTGGGAGGTAGTTTGGTTAGGTCGTGTTAAAATAAGATTCCAGAGAGGTTCATCGTGTGAAACAAATAAAAACAGAATGCAATGAAAACATTTATTAAATATATAAAACAAAGACAAGATTTGTAAGATAATGTTCAAACTTTGTTGCTTTTTTGTAAATATTCACTCCTTCTAAATGTGACACCTTCAAAATGTTTCAACAGTTGGAGTCAAGGTTGTGAAAAGGTTTTAGTTTTCAGAGGAGGTTGTTGGCAGGATTACACAGCCTGAGAGGCAGTTCTGCCTGAAAAGACAAGTCCTTGGGGAAAATGTCCTGGGATTAAAACTTGATTTTTATTTGCTCGAACAGTTGTTCTGAATCGGATTAAATTCTATGGATGACACAACTTTGTGATCATTCTTTCAATCTGACCATTTTTGCAAAAGCCATGGGATAAAAAACAATTACAAGTTCAATCAAAGCAATTGTTTGAATCAGCGTTGGAGATCGAGAGATTACGAGAACAGGACAGACGTTTAGTTACAGATGTTGACTGATGCTCGGCGGCAGCAGCAGATGTTGGCGCCGTCACGTTCAGAGGTGGATGTGATTGCATGGACCATGTGACCTCTCGGAGCAGATGGCGTCTCTCTCCGCGGCTGAGGACGGACGTGACGCTCACCAGTTGTTTTGACTCCGTCCTCGGATGACTCGGCGGCTTCATCTGCTGCCACTCGCACACAAATGCATTTCATTTTGTCAAACATGACAACAAGCGGAAGAACAGGGAAAAGAGAGAGCGCGGGTGATCAGAAGACAAAACGGTTATATAAGACAAGAAGCCGCTGGATGTGTAGGTGTCGGTGGTTACAGATACAGTATGCTCCTCTGACAGTTTCTATGATTTCATTTCACATCGTCTTGTTAGCGCATATGTTCAGATTGCAGTTTTGTGAAGCTGGTTGTTCGACTCGTCTTCACCTCCTCCTCCTCCTCCTCCAGTTTGTCACCTCTCGCTTGTTGCCAGTGTGAAAGTCACTTCTCTGAGCTGAGACGTACACGGCAGGATGCCTCTGCAGTTATCTGCGACAGAGGAAATTAATTAAGATCCCCGGAGAAATGTTGGAAGATTCACTTTAAACTTGCAACAAAGTTTTTGCTCTAACGTGTTATTATAAAGCACATGTTGAGCTTGGTTCCCTATAAACTTCATCTGCCTCCGGCATGACATCTCCCAGGAAAATGAAGCCAGTCTGGCTGCTCTTACGTCTCCGTTTTAAACTGAATGAATTAATAAACTCAGGTTTTGTGAGGACGGGTGCAACCAGCGGTAGAAAAAGGTTTGGCTGTGTGGGACTACTTAATATGTATCTGAATCCAGCAGCTGGTTAGCTTAGCATAAAGACTGGAAACACAGGGAAATCTTGGCTGGCTATATCCATGAAATAGTGCGATACACAATGCCCACCAACATGGCTTCGACTTTTTTATTAATTAGTAAACTTTAGCGGTTTTGGGTGGTGAATTTGTTGCCCCTTTCCCCCTGTTTTCAGTCTTTATGCTAAGCTAGGCTAACCGTCTCCTGGCTCCAGCCTCAGATTTAGCACACAGACATGAGAGTGATTGATCTGATGATCTGATCTGACGCAGCCAATGAACTCAGGCAGGTGCGGGAGAAAAATCAGCAGCAATATCACAACTGGTATTAACTGAAAACTGACTGAGCTGCAGCTTCAAAACTTCCCTGCGGAAGAATCTTACAAGACGTTTGCCCAGAAATATGAAGTGATGAGTGAAGCGTTTGGTCAGCAGGTTTGATTGATGAAAACAGCTTTCGAGAGAGCCTCAGGGTTTGTTCTTTTCCTCCATGGCTGAGATGGAAAAGTCGATGTGGCGATAAAGAGAAGACGTGATGAAAAGATTCTTCCTCCTCCTGCAGCATCAGCAGTTCGACTCCATCACACACTTAAACACTGTGTGGATTTGTACATTATTCTGAATGTGACGTGGAGGGTCAAAAAGTTAAACTTTAGGACGACGTCACAGCAAAACCGAGCATCCAATACTAAATGTTTAAACGTGTCAGACTGATATTTTTGTGAACGTGTCCTGAGTGAACTTCCTGTCTCCTCCTTCGTCTCCAGCCGACCTGCTGGTCAACACGCTGTGCCTCCCCTTCACCCTCGTCTACACGCTGCAGGGAGAGTGGAAGTTCGGCAGCACCCTCTGCTTCATGCTGCCCTATGCCCAGGGGCTCGCCGTGCACGTCTCCACGGTGACGCTCAACGTCATCGCCCTGGACCGCCACAGGTGGGTGGGGCTTAAAGATGGGGGGTGACGGGGGGGTTGTTCTTCCTCCTCTTCTTTCTTCTTTTTCTGCTTTTTTATAACCAAAGTCAAGGAGATATTATTGATTTTGAATATATTTTTGATTTCATCTTCTTTGGTCTGTAAGTTTTAGAGAATCAGGAGGTCATGTTTGAATTTCAGACCAGCAGCTACAGCACTAGATCTACTAAACAGACTCCTTTTAAAGATGTCAGGCTGCACTTTGAGCTTCAAAAAACTGCTTTTTTGTATTGTGTACCTTGAGCCTGCAGTAACCGAAATAACACCATAACCTTAACAAGATTTAGTTAATCTCAGTTAGCTTGTGATCATCTTTTGAATTCCTGGGGACACTTAAAACCCAAATACTGGTCTCCTAAATATCCAACACAAAACTGTAGCAAAATCCACTGCATTAATACAATTTCTGTAAGTTTCTTGGTTTTGGTTTCTGAAACGCAGCATGTGCAGCTTTGAAACTTTTCCATAGTTTGCAATGTCGGTCACCAGCTGACTCTCAAAGTTGAGGTTATGGTTCACGTGTCCTTCAGGGTCGATGCAGCGCACAGACAAATATATAATCATGTATATGTGACAATCAATATTAGAGTCGTCACGATTCCCCAAATCTACGATTGATTTGACAGTTTAGGTCATGATATGATTTTCAATTTAATTTTCTTTCAGCACTGACAGCTAATGTCACTGTCAGACTGTCACATCTGGATCAGTAAAGATCAACCAATCATTGGTTTCATGCCCCGACAACTGTCATTTACATTTTCAAACAGCTCGACTTTATCCTGGTGGCTTTCGGACACGTTCAGATAATATTCACCAGAATAAAGAGTCCAGAGTTCAGTGATTCAGCAAGAAACAACAAAAGATAGAAATTCAGTTTGTTACAAAGTTTCTCAAATCTGTCCAGAGTGAACCCTCTTCACAAACAAATCAATAAAAGATCTTTGGTAATGTCATCAGTTCAGTTGATCCCTCATGAGTAAACCTTCGTCCTCGTCTTCTTCATTAAAGCTGGGTCGTCTTTGAAGTGTTCTCAAAGGACTTTTGTTTTCCTGAATGCACGGATGTCGGTCAGAGGGGTGGTCCTGATACTGGCTTTGAACTCGACGATCAAAACTGAAAGCTCATATTGATCGATTGATTGATCGTGACGTAGGGAAAAAAAGCCACAACTAAAAGGGAAGAAATACACTAATTCAGGCTGTGGAGGAAGTAATTGTTTTTCTGGTTGTTTCTATGATGAAATATCCAGACAGATCATATTAAACCAGATTTTCATTAGTCATGATTTTAATGTTCCCTTCATCTCCTGGAGTAAATTATTCAGGAGAGCTGTGTAATTATATTGAGTATAGACAGACTTTTTATTGCATTTAGTTTCGGCAAAACTGATGGATGGAGGTTGAACAGGGTCAAAAGTTTGTCTCTACCTGCTCGCACAGTTTTGTGCCGCCGTCCTCCAAAAGACACGAATTCAAAGTCTAACTTTTTTTTTTCCACCTTAATACAGCATCTCTCAGGAAAAGAGGATTACACCGTCGATTCACATGCAAATGGAGCCCACTCTGCCGGCCTCGCTGCACCGCTCACAGCACAATTCGGCTTTGGTTTTCTGTGAGTGTAGGTGTTCAGAGTGGTGGTGCTGCGAGGTACACGCGTCTCATTTACATGATTTCAACCTGTTTGACCCCGCCGACCTGAACGACTCGAGATGAGTTGAGAACTTTTGAACAGAGGAACATTCATTAACCAAACTGAGAGGTGGAGATTCAATATACGCAAGTCAAAGTCTGCTTTTTTAAAACTTAATTGGTCCTTTGAGATGATGTAATAAAATCCCCAAAAGTGTTGGTGTGTTTTGCCTCCACCTGTCCTGGGACCACAGATGGAGATCTGGTACAAAGCATCAGTCACTGTTTGAAATTGATGTTTTTTGGCAGATGGTTCCTGATGAAATTAACTATTAACTATTAATAATAGTTCATGTTCTGAGCATCTGAGTTCTGTGTTTATGTGCTGCCAAGTCCATAAGCACAATACAGCCTCAGAGCTTTGTTAGCATTAGCATGAGCAGGTTTTTAAATGAGCCCAAGTATTTTAGTTTTAGTCAGGTGCAATACATAAGAATCGGCCACCTGTAAAATTCATGCTCAAAACAAACAAGCGGGCAGCGTATCAGCAGCGTAACTGCGGCTAACTGTAGCTGCCGTTGCTACTTAGCTCAGTCAGCTGTGCAGCTAGCTGTTTAGACTGGAAGCTCTTGTACCAGGACAGTGTTAGTGTTTACACTGCTAACACAGGATTTTTGGACCAGGACGGGACCGGCCTAGCTGGTTAGCATGCTGTTTTCAGTAGATCTTTGCGACACAATACTGATACAATGTTGTATCGGCCACTCTCGCCACAAAATTACCCTCTGAAAAGGTGTAAATGAGTCTCATATCACAATGTTGCATCATACAAAACAAAATCTTTGCACATAAAAAGCTCTCAAACACAAACAAACCACAAATGAAGACACCTGGACATGTCTGGAAAAGGGAAAGGAAAGTTATAATCCTACTTCTTCTCGTTACATGTTTGGGGTCTCCTCACAGGTTTAAACATCAGCAGGGACTGTAGCAGCTATCAGCAGCTTCACCAGCTTTTAATCCAAACTGCATAATAACCAAAAGACGGCTGCCAGCAGACCACAGGGACACACTTGGCTCGTTTGTAGTAAAAAAAACCAACATAGTGCTGCCAGGTCATTTACAGCTCTGCAGCTGCATCTTAACTTTAATACATACTGGAGAAACATGAGAGCCAGTGTAATGAGAACACTGCTTCTTCTTGTCAACACTGTTGTTCAGCTGCAGCCAAGACTTTCACTTCTGGAAGACAGAAGAGGCAATTATTGAGTTTTGGATAAAGTGAAATGAAAGTTTTTCTGTGTCAGAAAACTTGGATTTGATTTTGTTTTTATCAGGAGGCATGCTAGCTGCAGGCTCTCAGGATGGCTAGTAATGCAGTCCAAGACTTCAGTTCTCTGTACTCCATTAAATTCATGGTCCTCAGAGGATAAATTCTGCTGACTTTGCTGATCCTCTAGCACCACCATGAAAATTGATATTTTTAATTTTTAGTGAACTACTTTTTGCTATAGACTTTTCATCTAGCACTATCAAAATATTATTATGAATCCCACTTCATTTTCTTGCAAGACCCGCCCCACTCCACCTCTGATTGGTTGCCATTGTTGGTTGAGTTGATCAGGTCAAGGTATGACTATAAGTTTACAATTTGAGTCAAGCGTAGAGGCTTTATTATGCAAACAAAATAGTTTCCCTGGAAAAGGCACCGACCTCTTCAGCCTGCTGCCAGGTCTGCTGCTGCTCCTCTTGGGGTCACTTCACCTCCAATCTGTCTTCTTCTAGAAAGAGTGGACAGGCCAGCCTGCCATCCGCCCTGCCTAGAGACAGCCGAAGAGGGTGGTGTGTTTACTGGGCAAACTACAGCTCATAAACTACAAGAAAAACAGAAAGACCCATTAACACCAGATATCTACTGAGCATACAGTCAGGAAATATAATGCCAGCTGGCCAATTCTGGTGTCTTTTGTGGTGTTTAAACAGTAAGACATAACCCGCTGACCTCCCTTCCTCTGGTTGTCCAGTGGCCACAAAAGTCAGACTTTTTTCACTTTCCTTCAAAAAACATGATGGATGTTTTCAGCACAGAGTACCAGGACCACGAAGCTGTCGAGGCTTCCTTCATATGGAAATGATGGTTTTATCTTGGAAATATACAAACAGAAGCCAATCAACAACCTGTTTCTTCTTCTTTCTTTGGGTACTTGAGCACATTTCTCTCCATATTTCTTGAGTTATATTGAACCACGAAGTCTCTGGAGTTACATTTTTTCCTGTACAAAAGATGTGACCACAATGGCGAAATAAAAAACACATAAATGAGTCACATGAAACACTTATGGGAATCTCAAATGTAAGAATGTAATGTGTGCTTTACAGTTGTTGCATCACTACTTTCACGAAGGTATATATGTCTTCAACCACTGTCATCTAAAAGCGACTCATTATTGATCTACAGCAGTCATTCACAGATCTTTAAATCGCTTCTGCTGTGTAGAGCTGTCTCACAGAGACATGTGTGCGTGTTTGTTGTGATGTGTTTCAGGTGCATCGTGTACCACCTGGAGACAAGGATGCGTAAGGATGTGTGTTTTGGGGTGATAGCCTTGACATGGGTGATGAGCGCCGTGCTCGCCAGCCCTCTGGCCATCTTCAGAGAATACGACTCCTTCACTCTAGAGCCTGGACACACCATACAGGTACGGTACACACACACACACACACACACACACACACACACACACCTGTAACACTCGTACAGATCAGTGCCCTCGCCTCCCTCCTCATCCTCCACCTCTTTGATCCCCGGCTCGTTCCTCGCTGCCTCTCACATCCCTCCTCATCTGTTTCATCTCCCCCTCCTTCCACCCGTCCTCCACTCACTCCTTTCATCGCTCACTCCTTCTCTCTTCAGTCCTTCCACTCTTTACCCTCTTGTAAATCCAAGTTTAATACCATCGTCACAGTTTTCTAATTTGTTTCATATTTCACTCCAGTACAAGTACCTTCATTCATTTCAGTCTGAACACACATCAGCCACGTTAGCCCACATTGTGATTTCATTTTCTCCAGCTTATCCTTATTCAATGTGCTCTCATCCTGGAACTATTGGTTTTATCGTGTTTAGTTGCAGCTATTTGGTTCTCGTTTCTTTTTTATCTAGAAAATTATTTAAATCTTGAATTAAATTAAAACTAATAAAAAAACTAATAAAACTAAACAAACACAAACTAAAATCAGACAGACAGCAATAATGTAATGGATATGAACTCAATCCAAAATAATGAAACTAAGATATAATCAAAACAAAAAGACAGATCCCTACAGAAGTTAAAAAATTACAAGCTACAGATAAGATTAAACTAGCACACACTGACTGAAACTAATCAACTCAATTCTAGTGCAATCTAATCTCCTACTGTCCATCAACCTTAATGTTAACTTAACGAATCCCATTTAATGTTATTTTAACTTCATCAAGAAACTAAAATCATTTCTACAAACAACAAATCTAACCTGGTTCTTTAAATAATCTCAAGGTCCATTTAGTAGCTGCCCTGGATCTATAGAAAACACAGATGTTTAATTTGACATCCCGTCTCCTATATCTACTTTTAGCTCTATTTTCTTGTTTCCACCAACTCCTGATGGAAAAAAATCTTGATTTTACCCTATTTACTTAAATATGAACCTCTAGTCAAAAGCTGAGCCTTAAATAATGGCCGGGGACAAATAAATAAGGATTGGTCCCAAATACAGGCCTGGCAAAAAACAACGGGCATGTCAGCTGAGCTTAGTGTTTATTTCCATCACTTCAACTCCGGCTACTCAAGTCATTTGGTACACTGTATTATATACTGTATGTGTCATTTGGATTTTTCCTCATCTTGTTTCCTCACAAACTGTACCCAGCCAGTCCTCCATTTTTAAAGTTCTTATAAAAAATGGGCTTTTGTATAGTGTTAATATACATTTAGCTAACCGAGTGAGACAGTTAACATTAAGACCCATAAACGTCTTCCTCCACTTACATTTGTACTATAATATGATCGAACAGTAAACTTCAGGAAATAAAGGCCTGGTACCTTCTGCAGTTGAGGTAAATAAAGACCCTTTTGACCTGAATAATTTTCGCCCTGTCGTGTGTCGCAGGTGTGTATGGAGAAGTGGCCCGGTAAAAACACAGACGGCACCGTCTACAGCATCTCCATGTTGATCCTGCAGTACTTCCTGCCTCTGTCCATTATCTCCTTCGCCTACGCCCGCATCTGGTCCAAACTGCGTGGCCACGTCGGCCCAGCGGAGACTGTCGGCAACAGCAGTGCCGGCTCTGAGCGCCACCGCCGGCGCCGCAAAACCACCAAGATGCTGGTGACCATGGTGGTGGTGTTCGCCGTCAGCTGGCTGCCCTTCCACGCCTTCCAGCTGGCCACGGACATCGACAGCACGGTGCTGGACTTGCGTGACTACCGCCTGCTCTACACCGTCTTCCACGTGGTCGCCATGTGCTCCACCTTCGCCAACCCGCTGCTGTATGGCTGGATGAACCGCAACTACCGCGCCGCCTTCCTCGCCGTCTTTAAGTGTCGCAGGGGAGGCGAAAGGGGGAGGAGCGGCCGGCTGGACAGCATTCACCCCGTCGGAGGAGGAGGGAAGGGAGGAGGAGGGAGGGCGAAGAAGATAGTGCTTGAAACCCAGGATGCAGTGTCCACCCATCTGAACGCCACTGATGTGTGAAGGCCTGAGGGAGGTGCAAAGGGAGAGGGCGATGGAGGAGAGGTGACAAGAATATGATGAGGCTGTAAGGAAGAGAAAATCATTGTCAGGCAATCTTTTGTTCCCCAGAAGACAATAGAAAAGAGATTCCACACGGAGGGGAGATAACGATGTGAGAGAAAATAGAAACGACAGAGTGAGAGGAAGGCGACGGGGGATTACAGTTTTTAGAAGCCCAAAAATAGAGAAGGAGGCGTAGATGAGCTGGGATTAGAAGAAGAATGACAGGAGAAGAGAGGAAAAGCTGCTGAACGACTCGAGGTCTCCTCGACTGATCGAGATACCTTCATCATGACGGAGGACCACGGCTCTTTTTTGGGGGGATTTCTTCGAGTGAAATTCAGCTCGTTGAAGGATCTGTGACACTGACGAAGTGACAAGTGATTGTGTTTCGAAAACATTTGTTCAACTCTGACGAAAAACTTCAGTGCAAATCTTGTCAAAATAGGGCTTTACTCCATCTTCATTCCACACGTGAAGCATTTAGCTCGTACATTTAACCCAGAGTGGCTTACAAAGGCGGCAACGAAGCGAGCGAACAGGTCGTGCGGATCGAACCTGCAACATCTTCACAGCGAGGGGTGTGGGCCAAAATCTGAGGGCTGTGAATAAAAAAACAGCCTCCAAAAAAGTGGATTCATGAGTTGACACGGAGGTGAGGAGGACGAGGATGCATGATGCAAGCTTTGTGAAATCTCAGACATTGTTATGTAACGAAATTGTGTGTTTTAATGTGGATTGTCCTACAAGGAGAGCCTGATGTGGGAGTGTAAACCAGAAAAGACAGCGGTGGACAGACTGACGAGGGAAAGAGTTCAAAATACCAATGATTGGGATTACAGGGGAGATGCTTTGTTTTTTCTTTATTTTTAGAAGGTGGAGGAAGGAGAGCAAAGAATGAAAGACGGGGGCAGATGGAGAAAAGGCGATGAGAGGATCAGTGAGAGGAGGGGATGAGTGAAATGTGGGATAATGAGGGAAAAGAAAAAAGACAGCATGTTCCAACACGATAGAGATTTCAAACGAACAAGCTGCAATTTAGCGTGAAAGAGCGAGAAAATATCAGATGAATGTTCGGGAAAAAAGCTCACGTGATTCATTTCTTCCCTTTTTTCTCAGTTTTGTTCATTTCGGCAGGTGCTTCGGCTGTTTGTCAGAAAGAGAAGGTGTCTCTGTGACTTCAAGTCAGTTTGTTAAGGCTGCACGAGGACTGAGTCGTGAAATTAATATAATCTAGTCAGAGGTGATTTATTAATCCCTGCTTCATTACAGACATTAATCAGCATCAAGACGATAAGATATGAAAGAATAGATCATTAAAATAAGATTGTTCACATTAAAATGAATCTCATTTCAGGGATACATAATTTCTTCATTATTTTTTAAGGGTATCTGACAGAGAGAGATTAATGTGGAGACCCCACGCTGTCATGTGCTGGTCAGGTTTGAGATTCTGTCTTCTTCCAGACTAGAGGAACAAAAAACACATTCACAAAGGGATTAAATCAAGAATAATCTCTCAGATTTATGATTATCGCCCGGCTTTGTACAACAGCGAACCAGACAGTCAGCCAATCAAAAGTGAATATTTATGTTCAGATGTCAGGGGAAGGGTGCAGGTGTGTCAGAAATACAAATCACAGCCAGGAGCTAAAATCTAAATGCTTTTCATCCAAAGCACTATACAGTTTGCCTCCCACTCACGCAATCAACAGTCCAACCATCTGCCAATCAACATGCAGTCACTTCAGCCAGTATTTACTGACTTTAATAAAGCCCTCAGCTACAACTTTATAAATGATGCCTTGAAGGCCTTCTCCACTTCAGGAAGGAATCAACCCATAAATTCAGGTGTACGAGTCCGTTGTCACAGGCTCTGCTTGTGTTTCCGAGGTCCATGAAGCCGGCTTTCAGCACTGCTCAGGAGGAGGGACTTAATCCAAGTTCATGCCGCTCTCTGGGGGACAATGCACGGCTCATTTGCAACCCAGAAAACATAGCAGTGAATAGCACAGGACATGAGACCGTGGGAGACAAACTTTTCATTTCCCAGTAATGTTTGTGTAACGGGCCGTCCACAAGAAGAACGATAACTGTAACAATACCTATAGAGAGGTCGTTTTAAAAATCTGTCTTTGTCAAAAGACGACAACTGTCCTAACAGAGTCCTGGATTCTCCTAACTCCTCATCTTTGAATAATTTCCTAAAACCATACCCGTCTGTGGACAACATACAGCAGTAACAGGTCATTAATATCCATTTGGTAGTCCAGACCACCAGACGAGCTTCGTCTTCTTCTCTCAGGCTGTGAGACTCCTAAACTCCTCCTCAACACTCCGATGAATAAATGACAAATGAAGTCACAAAAATAAACTATTCATGGTCTGTATGTATATTTTTTGTGTAGCCTTGGGGAATTAGAACAGAAATTTAATTACACAAACTTGTTTTGCATAATGATAAATTAAAGAATGCCGACAGAAACAGTTGCTCAATGGCTCGTAGGCTCGTACCAACAGCCTACGTCCTGTGGTTCACACTACCTTTTAACTGATGTATAATCAATAAATCAATTTGTAGTTGTGCAACAAAGTGGAAACACGTGGCAGAACGTAGAACCAGGAGGGTTTTTCAAAGTTCTGGGTTGTTAACTTCCTGCAGTAGAGAAGAGCTAATATTAGAAAGTGTTACATATTCACAGTTAGACGCTGAATGTCGGGTGTCACTGAAAACATTTCCTTCTCTTCCGAGTCGTATTGATTTATCTGCCCGCCTCTCACCTCTGCCGTCCCATCATGCTCCATGTCCAGCAGGTCCTTCCTGACAGACTGAGCTCAGTAACCGTCTGCGATGGCGCACGGGGCAGGAGATATATTCACATGTTACAAAAAAACATCCTGCAGTTACGTCTTAATTTACATCATCCAAATTAAATTCATTGTTCAAAATGTTATTACCAAAGCTCGTTTTAATTGTGCGTTCAAACTTTAATTGCCTAAATGTAATTACTACCCTCAGTCTCCCTCTGGCAGGAGCTGTGTCAACATCTTAATTCAGTGTCAACACAGCGGTCTGATTAACGACCTGCAAACACTTTGCGAACGAACGTTACAGAAATCATCATTAAACTGTGAGCCGACGAGCAGCTGTCACACACACGTGTTGAAAGACAGGATCAAACATTCGGCAGATAAAATCCCTCAGTTTTTTGGACTTAGCCTCCGCGTGTCTCTCTCTCTTGTCTTTTCCTCTTTAAATCCCTCGATCCTCTCTCTCTTTGAGCTGCGTCACTGCCTCGCCCAACCCTGCAATCCCACAATCCCTCTGTTCCCTCACCAGCTGTTTATCTCCGGCCCCGTTTCAGCTCCTCGTCTGTCTCCTCTCCGCTCTCTGTCCCTTCCAATGCATGCCTCAAAAAAACACTAAACATGGTGTCTTCCTCTGAGGACGAACACGAGATGATTTAAAAAAAAATGTCTGTTCTTATTTTGGCATGATTTAGCTCAGAGTGACAAACATTCTGACAAAAACAACTCAAATGTTGTCATCATTTGATATTTTACTCCTACACCGGACTCAAACATCACAGTTTTCTCTGCAAATGACTTTAAATTTGAAGATAAGTTTAAACCATAATGTGCTTTGTTTAATGACAGCATCCTGAGTTATAATCCCTGGATTAAAGTGGGATAATATGACTCATGAACTGTGTTTACGCTTTAAGTGGAAGCAGGTCAAGTTGAGGTTCAGAAAAACGTCATCTGGTTTGCCCTGAAATCCCCAAAGCTATCCCACAATGCAGCGCGTGGATTCTTCACGTCCACGCTTGTCGATAAAATTGGGACTGGCAGCTCCGTCGTGACGATGAAATTTTGGCAGTTTACATTTCTGGATACGTTCAAATGTGTGGACGTCACACGTGTTATTTCACATTCAGTCACCTGGATAAATACACTTTTACTTGTGGAGCTCTGCGATCATTTCCTCAGGTTTCCCAGGAAGTTGTTTCAGGTGTACGAACATGGTGCAAGTAATTAGCAAACTTGCTAGTAAACACAGTTGCACAGTTGTAGCTCACTTACTAATTTGCTGGTTTAGCTCCGTATTGTGTCCTCTAGCAAGTTATCAAGTTTGAAACTGACCAATAGTTGGCAGAAAGGTAGAACAAACGCTAGAATTATACCTGCTATCTTAATGAATTTATTGATTGGCATTTGTTAATGTTGTGGAGTCTCAGTGGATGAATCAGTTTGTGACACTGGCTAACAACACGTGGTTATTTATGACGTCTGTGAACTGTGCCTATGCTTCGAACTGTAGGACAAGCCTGGTGGACTAAAGGTAAATAAGATGGCGGTCAAACTTTTATGAACCTCACTTTTAAATGCTCCTTGTGTTTTTTATTTCAGCTCTATTATTTGAAGGAAAGAATCGAACAGATATTTAGTTTTTTCACGGATAATATTCTGATGTATTCTGACGAGGTTTGTGATGGGATGACACAGATGCTGCTCGACCTTTATCAAACATGAATGTAAACCTCTTTGTAACATGGCTGTAATGTCGTATATTGTATAATTTTGTGTAAATATTGACCGTGTGAAAGACTGTAACCGAGCACAAACTGTTGGCCTTTACCTGTGACCAACAACAGATGTACTATTCTCAAGCACAAACACGCCTCTGGACTCTTTATTACTGTGTGTGTGTGTGTGTGTGTGTGTGTTTCAAGGTTAATTTGCATGGTAGCTGTTTCATTTCAAACCTAATTAGTTTCTTCTCAACGGATCCTAATTAACTGTAAGTGAGAGCACGTCGGTCTGCACAGCGAGTTTGGAAAACTTTCTGTGTTGATATTCATCGTGCGACAGACGAGAGCTCGAGTTGAGTGTTCACCACCCCCATGAATACACATTCAGCTCTTAAGTTTGCATTTTAAAACTCAGTCGGCTTCATAAAGATTCCCTCAGTGATTAAAATGGTTTAGAGACAGAGTTTCTGTCGCTTCAAAATGTTTTACTAAACAAACATCAATTAGACGAGACCGTGAGCCCTGCTGATTATTGTTGATGTTTGTGGTGGATTATACAGTTTGATTCTGCACCAGATGAGTTTAATTATCAGGCATTGCGCGACGTAAGAGCCTCGAGATCATTTAAAAGTGAAATCTTTCTGGCAAAGTACACATCTTTAATTTTGACACTGATCTCTTCATCTTATTAAAAACTTTTGTAGTAAAATCCCTGTTTGTGAACTCAGCGAGGGAAAAGTGTTTTTATTATTCAGAGGATTATACATTGACATTGTTTTGCTGTTGAGTTTATTTTTATCTTTGATTTTGATAGAAGACAGTGGAGAGATGGCGACGCTATGGTCCACTTCTTAGACACCAGTTTTTGTTTTTTATTTGAATGTAAACTGGGACTGCAACCAATGTTTGTTTTGTCCAAACCCAAAGATATTAAGTTAAGTTTACTGTCACCGAGAAGGAAAGACACCAGAAAATATTCATATTTAACAAACTGGAGTCAGAGAAGTTAGATTTTTTTTCTTAAAAAATATACTCAAACCAATTCATTAGTTGAACAACTGAGAATTATCTGTGCTTAAGTAGACTTTTCAAGTATCTCTGAGACTTTCCCTCTCTACGTCTGAACACAAACATCTGAACTTTCTCCTCCTCACAGCTTCAAAACAGCCTCGTTACTTTAGTTTGATGCATTTGAGGTGAATTATGGATTATTGTTATTTCCCAACATCACGAGACTGATGTCGACCTATCAGAGCACATCACGCACGGCAGACGCAGCGAGACGAGACAAAGACGTAAAAGACGTGAACAGACAGAGAGGGAGGCTGGAATGGGGAGAAAAGGCGTGTTAGTCTCTCGTATCTGCAGAGAGTTTCTTATTTTCTCTCTTTGTTGCTGCTCGGGACGCTTTACCAACCCAACATGTGGCTGTTTGACGTCCTGGGAATGAGACTCAACAATCAACTATCTTTGTGGTGCGTTCAGGAACAGCTGGGACAAATCCTACTGACTCTACCTTTAACTTTAATAGTCTTTGAATTATATTAATATGACGTGAACTTCAGTTAACTTTGACCACAAATGTCCTTCAGAGGGAGACTTTTTACTGTTGAATCAGTCCTTCTACTTTTACCAGAGTCTTGTTTTCCACAAGTTTCTGTACTCCTACTGGAGGAAAGAAGATTGTCACTACTTCAATACACCAGATGGTTATTAATTGACATTAATGGAAAAATGATTGGGGAATTAATTTGCACTTACACAGCAAATCTGTTACTACTTTGCCCTTCAGCAGGTTGCTTTCTGTGCTTCAGTGGAGCTGGTGAAGGCTGATTGTGCAAAACTCCCATGTAGATGAAATGTTAAGACTGTATGAGGGATACGTAAAGGTCATTATGAAACCCTCTGAGGCTAAAAGAGCTAATTAAATGGTTGGAGTTCAAACATCACGCCTGCAGATTTTTGATGAAGCAGCTTCATTTGAGAAGTCAGGACCAAGATCTGACGTCCACTGATTCATTCTTCACTTAAATAAAGGCCAAATGAGTTTGTGCACATAGGCATGCGAATGAGTCACCCAAAAACGCAGGAGGTGACTCATCCTCTAACTCGTCATGCCCCCTCACCCACAAGGCTCCTGCCGTGATGGACAATAAACCTCATCAAACCTAAATGACTCCTTAAATCCACAGAGGAACTCCGATTCCCACGGTGCACAGGGCTTAAGTAAGCGAGGGACTATACAGGCACGACACATGAAATGAGATTGGCCGAATCACATTGAGCAACGCCAAAAGACACGTCTAATACAGTCTCTGAGCGCCTGGTTGGCTTGTTTAACGAGACGGGTAGAGAACAGGATTACCTGATCGGAGGCTTAAGTGTTTGATTTGAGAGACGAAGGTGGGCGAGCTCCGCGGAGAAACTGCAGGGACAAACAATACTGTTAACCGATTTGTTAAGAGAACGCTACACAGATAATCCATGTTTTGAGATTGAAGTATTCACGGTCTGAGCCGGTTCCCTCCTGGAGGATGTCAGCTCGGATTCACAACAGTTACAATGGATATAAAATGTTCAGTATGTTTTTAAACACTTAATGCTTCTTTAAAACACAGCTAAATACAGTATTTTCCTTTCACACTGTCACCTCTTCATTGCTCTGAGGGCTCCAAAAAGAGTAGCCTAATTGATGATGTTTCTTGCTCAGGAATGTTGAAATGCCACCGCTAACAGTGGTCTCTCATTTGAAAATATCCAGTGGTTTCATGCTTACAAATCTTGAAATGCCATCTTGAACAGCGGTCTTTGTTAAAACTATCATAACCTAAGGTTTCATGCTGACAAATGTTGAAGCAGCAACGTGAAAATCTCCAGTGGTTTCATGCTTACTAATCTTGAAGCGGCATCTCGAATTGTGATATTTTGTAAAAAGTGTCCAGTGGTTTCACGTTGCCAAATGTTGAAACACCATCTTGAACAGTGGTCCCTCGCTAAATATATCCATTGTTCTCCCAATTACAAATTTTGAAATGCCGCCTCGAACAGTGGCGCCTCGTTAAAAATATCCGGTGGTTTCACGCTTGCAAGTGTTGAAATGCCATCACCACCCATGTTGTCTCATTGAAAAGATCCAGAGGATTCGCGCTGACAAATATTCAAATTCTGTCTTGAACAGTGGTCTCTCGTTGAAAATGTCTGGTAATTTCACACTTGTAAATGTGGAAACGTCGTCTGGAACAGGGGTTTTTCCTTAAAAATATCCAGTGGTTTCATGCTTACGGAATATTGAAACACCATCTTGAACTGTGACCTTTTACTATGACTATTACTACTACTAAGACTAAACTATCATAACCAAAGGTTTCACACTGACAATGTTGAAACGGCAAAGCAAAAGCCGTTCTCTTGTTTAAAAATATTCAGTGGTTTCATGCTTACAAGTCTTTAAACACCATCTTGAACAGTATAATCGTTAAATACATACAACGCTCTTGCACTTACAAAAGTTAAAATGTCGTCACGAACAGTGGTCTTTCGTTAAAAATATCCGGTGGTTTCATGCTCGCAGAATGTTGAAGCACCGTCTTGAACAGTGGCCTCTCGCTTGAAAGCTGTCGGGTTGCGTTTTTCAGGCAAAAATTGAAAATGTGCATAGAATCAGGTGGATGGAGGCGCACTTCCTGTTGATTGTGTTCAATGTTTAATTCAACATGGCTGCCCAGTATCCAGCTCAGAGTTTATACTCATAACAAGCTCCATCGGGACTCCAGGAGGTGCTGCTGACTGCAGTGCAGATGTATGGGCAATAGACAATACATTAAGCCAGGCAGACAGGATATCTGGTCTGCTAGCAATCACTTGGGGACCTGTGTTGGCCTGCTTTGTCCCAGGTCTTTTGTAGCAGCTTCTCTTCTTACCATCATTATTGACTGTAAGAAGGAAAGACTGAAAGAAAGAAGAGAATATAATTATAGAAAGAAACACAAAGGGGAGAGAATAATAAAGACAGGGAGCGAGCTACTGATTAAAACCCTGGTGGAGTAATGAGGAAGAGGAGACAGTGAATGACATGATGAAGGAGAGTAGATGAAGAGAGACACAGACCAGGTGAAGGGGAAACAGAGTAATAGCTTATTTCACTCCATATATTCCCACTTGTATTGAAGTGATGGGATAATGGTTGTTATTAGGAGACAGAGTCAATGGCTTTGACCCTTAGAACCGAACACTGGATTCCTATTCCATTCTGGGCTGTAATAACTCAACCAGGCGGCCAGCGGGACTGAATTATAGGCTGCAGGGCTGGATTGGTTGGGCTTGGACATATTAATGGGCATATCATGGTAATGCTGAACGATTTCCCACGAGTACATCTTTAACTCGGCGGGGGAAGAAAAGAAAAGAGTCGACGGATCGAGAGAAATGGTCTTTACACTGCAGCCGAGCGATACGAGACTGAGAGAGAACAGCTGTCTCAGAGGATGCAAGAATCAATACTTTTATTTGGAAGGTGTCTTCAAGAGAAATTAACTGCTATAAGGACAATGTTTCTTCCTTGTTCTTCAGCTGTTTGTATTGGCGGAGCGTTGAAGTCTGAGGGGGATGAATGTGTCGACTTCTTACTTTCTGAAGACGAAAAAGAATGAGTTAACGATCCAAAACATCATCTTGTATTCCCTCTGCGTCTGACTCTTCAACTGCTGTAAGAATCAAATTCACAAAGTGTGGGATCAAGAGAGACTTATTTCAGATTCTTCTGCAAACCCGCTAGTAGACAAACCACTCAAACTAGTTTGGTCTTCAAACTTCTCAGGAGAAAGAGTCTTTAAACATGGACGTCCATCGTTGACCTTTGGAAACAATAATGTAGACTGCCTAAGTTCAATTGTCCACCTACAGGTTACAACCACATCTCATGCCAAGGCATCAATGGATGACTGGCGAATGGAGTCAAGGACGACATTTGAGACCATCCTTGAACCGAGATATGAGTTGCAATCTACTTTACATTAACAACCAGCTCACCAGTAAATGAAAGAACACACTTCAGAGAGGAGGTCTGGTGATGCAATGACCCCTCCTTCTTTTTTAAGTTCCTTGTCTCCAAACAGGAAATTAACTCTTTTTTTAAAGACCAGGATCAAAATCAGGCTGAAGTCATATTTAGTGTGAACAGGTTGGGTAGGGTCTTGGGTTTATTACATCAGCTCTGATTGCATGGTGAATCATCAGCACAGGAGTAAAACATGTGAACTATTAAGTTCAGGAAAAATGACCTTTTCCCGCAGACTGCTTCTTGTGTTGTTTCCATTTCCAATGAGCATGAAAAGGCTCTTGCGAAACTCAAAGTATCTGCATTTGGGTAGTTGTTGACCATATTTTGGGCCTTGGTGTTCTCTGTGTTGGGTTACCGTCACTGAACAAGCATATATTGACATTTGCTGAAAATATAATGTGATATTAAACCACATATTTGGCCATACATGCCAATATATCGTCATTTTGGATGTTACAAAAAACAACGATTGTACATTTTGATAATAGATCTGGTCCATATATTTTGTATATATTACTAGATGATAAATAGATGATATATTTTTTGGAAAATATATGGAAACGTTTAAAAAAATGTATGCAAAACAGCAATAATTGAATTGTTTGTCAATATATACAGAATATAATGTTTGATATACTCAATAATACATTGCAAGTACAGTGTGACCTCAGCATGGAGGGAAGAAAATCTCTCTTTCTTTACTTGAGCGCTTCAAATCAACGAAGACACTCTGACAGGTCCATCTGCCACTCATCCACACAAGTCTGTCTTCCAGAGAGACTCTGCCAAAGAAGCAATGTGTCTGCCCATCTGTAATCACTCTGTTGATATCTGGGAGGGAGCCTGCTGGCAATGACTCACACTAGCACACAGTTTTACTAAATATAAAGAAAGTCCTCAAGAAATGTGTCTTTCGATGCATCTGTCAGTGTAAAATCTGCTAAAATGCTCCCCACTTTCCAAAATGAATTTGTTTCAAGAAATGTCTTCACTTCGCCAATTTTTCTTCATTTTCATAAACATATCTCCGCTTTCCAAATGTCCTCAAACACCCTCATGCACTTAAAAGTCTTACAAAAACTGACCTTGCTGTCAAAGAACGTCTTAACTTAACTTAACTTTCCGAAACAGAAAACATCCTGTCCTCAAGTGTCCTCGTTTTCCAAAAATCTTTCCACTTTTTAAACATCCTCACTGTCTAAAATATCCTCACTCTCCAGGGCTCAAATTGGTCCTCACAAAGATAGAAGTACAGGAGCACACAGACACAAACAAATAATTGGCCTGGACTTGGCAGCGGTGCAAAACAAATGGCTCTCATAATCACTGAACAGTGACAACGTGGTGTTTGAGAGAAAACAACAATAATGTAACTTGGCTCAACGGCCCAGTGCCAAATCCAGAGTCAGTCCCTGAGATTAATTGGATGAGTGCAGAAAAAAAAACTGGCAAACAAGAGTCGAGAGAACAAAACAGTTTCAGAGACGAAAGTCAAGGAGACCAAAGATAAGAAGTGAAACAAGTCAAATCATTAAAACTCAATAAAGAAGATGAAGCTCATACTTTATTAATGAGACACCAAGTTATGATACTCGGATAACTGCCACGGCAAACAGGAAACGTGTCACTGCTGCTGTTTATCCGTCGACACTAACTCAACACAGCGTGACATCCCATCACTGCTGAGATCTTTGTATCTCCTCTGTCAGCGGGGAACCTTTAATTGATCCGTTACGAGAGAAGAAAAGCTCTTTTTACTGGTTTATTCATTAAACCTGGTGTCACTGATGCCTCTCAGGTGAAAAGCAATTATGATTTGTTATTGAAATGTTAATTGTGTCTCTTGTGTTTTGACTGTCTCGTATCCATTTGCCTGAAACAGTGTTTTGTATTCTGATTCTTGCATAGTGAAAAGTTGTAGTTGCCCCACTTCTTCTTCTCTAAACTTTCACTTTCGAGATTTTGTTTTGTGTTCATGTAGGTCATCTGTTGTTTTTATCTGGTCCCTACAGTGACAACTGCTGGTCCTGGTCTTGTCCCTTTTGTCCTGAAAGAAATATAGATAAATAAATATAAAGCAGCCAGACTGAAACCTAAGTGAAGGGAAAAGATTAGTCACAGACCTGGAGAGCAGAGATTATAAATACGGTGTCAAACATTTGAAATGCATTAGAAGAACTTTCTTTATCCTGCTCGTCCTTTAATGCCCTCAACAGTAAATACCTCCTGTCCCGTATGCACACATTTCCAGATAAGAAAGCATTAGATGCACACGAACCTGATAAAACCATAGAGAAATCACAGCAGAATAAAATTAAGGCAACACAACATCACAGAAAAATCTTGTCTTATGCAACACAAGATTGTCTTATGCAATTTCAGTTGAAATGTCCTAAACCATACAAACAAAAACACGAAAACTACAGACTATATAGACTAATTAATAATAATAACCAAGTCAGAAAAATGATTTCTTCATGGTGGAGAGTTAAGGATGAGTTCAGGAGTCTCACAGCCTGAGAGAAGGAGCTGTTCTGTAGTCTGGTGCTCTGGATCTCCTGCCATTCTTCCATCTTACTCTATAGCCTGGATCTCCTGCCATTCTTCCATCTTACTCTATAGTCTGGATCTCCTGCCATTCTTCCATCTTACTCTATAGCCTGGATCTCCTGCCATTCTTCCATCTTACTCTATAGTCTGGATCTCCTGCCATTCTTCCATCTTACTCTATAGCCTGGATCTCCTGCCATTCTTCCATCCTCATCTGTAGTCTGGATCTCCTGCCATTCTTCCATCTTACTCTATAGTCTGGATCTCCTGCCATTCTTCCATCTTACTCTATAGCCTGGATCTCCTGCCATTCTTCCATCCTCATCTATAGTCTGGATCTCCTGCCATTCTTCCATCTTACTCTATAGCCTGGATCTCCTGCCATTCTTCCATCTTACTCTATAGTCTGGATCTCCTGCCATTCTTCCATCTTGCTCTATAGTCTGGATCTCCTGCCATTCTTCCATCTTACTCTATAGTCTGGATCTCCTGCCATTCTTCCATCTTACTCTATAGCCTGGATCTCCTGCCATTCTTCCATCCTGCTCTGTAGTCTGGATCTCCTGCCATTCTTCCATCTTACTCTATAGTCTGGATCTCCTGCCATTCTTCCATCTTGCTCTATAGTCTGGATCTCCTGCCATTCTTCCATCTTACTCTATAGCCTGGATCTCCTGCCATTCTTCCATCCTGCTCTGTAGTCTGGTGTTTGGATCTCCTGCCATTCTTCCATCCTCATCTGTAGTCTGGTGGTCTGGATCTCCTGCCAATTCTCCATCCTGCTGTCTTGATTATCTGTTTTCAATAAAGCAGAAATACCCCTAAATAATCGTGCAAAAACATCCAGTTTTGGGTAACCCTTGTATCTCTTTTACCCAGGCAGTGTGAGGAGCTGTCCATGGTGCTGAACAGTAGTAGGTAAAGTACTCAGATGTTACACTGACAGTAAAGGTACCAATACCACAATGTATAAGTAACCCACTACAAGTCAAAGTCATGGGTTTTAAGCTTACTTAATTATATAATAGTGTAATAATGTAAATTATAAAAGTACATAATATTAATATTGATGGATCAATGCACAGGAGCTACCTTATACAATGAAGTTTAGTCTGGACCAGCTGGTTCCTAGAGTCACAAGATGAATCAAAGGGAAGATGAGGGTGAGAATAGAAGAAAAAAAATATATTTCAGACTTTTCTCTGACCTTTGATGTTTTGTGAAATGATTGGATATTTTGAGCTCATAAAAGTAGATCAGCCACTGATTTAATCTTTAACAAATTGTATTTAATAAGACGAACATATGTTGTTTTTATATAAAATCTTAATTTGAAGAGAAACTATTAACTAAATCATTTCGAGATAAATGTAGTGGAGTAAAAGTATAAAGTAGCACAAGATGGAAATATTTAAATAAAGTATGAGTATCTCAAAATTGTACTTACTAAAACATGCAGTACTTGTACATAATTTATTTTCAGTAATATTCTTTTAGAAAAACAGAATTGAGAAATTATTAAATTGCACGTAACTGTTTAGTTTCTGACTGCAGGGTGTTGCACAGCAGGCTGCTGAGATTTGGGACAAACCGACTGAGCTGATGTTCTGCCTCTGATGCTGGAATGAGTTTGAGATCCAAACGGATCCATCATGGCTGCAGTAAAATTGATTAATTTAATGGTACGTTGAAATTTAGGTCACACACTCACATCCACTTCCCCGCTCTCTCTCTCTAATCATCTGACTGCCTCCGTATAAAAAGAACGGATGGTTGAAACCTTCAGATGAAACATTAAATTTAGTTGTCAGAGTTTAACAGTGAAATAAAAGGAGGTCAGGAGGAGGACAGGTGACTCGATTCCCTCCTTTCACCTGATCAGTATGAATCCATGATGGAAACAACCGTCCCCCTGAATCAATGTTTCGCCTGCAGCTGTCATCCATCTGTTTCCTGCTATACATCACCATGCAGCGGCACATATGCCACTCGTGTCAGATGCTGCCGCAGCAGATGTCCTGTACATGTGTGACATCTCTGCAGTCTGCTTTCACTTCCTCCATGAACAACTGTAAATACAGGGGCATCTCGATTATTGATTATGTCATATAATACTACTGATTCTTTAACAACTACAACGCAGGTGCAGGAGGAGAACTGGCAGCCATATTTGATGCACTCAATAAGCTGGACGTAAATATGATTTACACTGAGCCACAAGTGTTTTCCAACATTAAATTATCCTCCAGCAATGTTCAAATCAGAGAATCCACATGTTTACTGAAAGTAACGTTTCATTGGATTGCTGAAGTACAGCCAGATTACTTTGCTGTACATTAGCCGTAAGCTAGCGAGCAACAGCGCACACCGAGGCATGTCTGTGTGTTTGAATTCAGGTGAACCTCTGACTAAACTCAGCACTCAGCAGAGACTCTGGTTCTCTGTCTCCTCTCTGTAACGTTACGTTCATAAAGTAAAGTACATTTCCCCTCCAGCTCCAGTCAGCAGTCAACAGTACAGAACAGAAACACCTGACAATAGAGGTCACCTCCACGGATCACTGCTGCAGTCAGGTTGATAAACAGAAGTGATGATAAATCCACTTTTTAATCCCAGAAGTTAAAACATAATCTCTGAGCTCTCCTCCCGTCGGTAAACGGCTCCGGATCAGAGCAGAATCTGATGAGACTCCGAGTGTTTATTCCTCCAGAAGGTCTGCACCTGACTCTGCTCTGACCGGCTCTGAGCATATAGAGGTGTATACTAAAACTTTAGTGCAGAGCAGCTACTACTTCTACAACTTTTACTACTACAACTACTACAAAAACAGAAACTGCTACTTCTACTTCTGCTGCTACTCCACCCCCTCACATGCTTCTGCAGTTTGTATGTTTTCCCTCAGGCAAGTGTTTTTCTGCTGCTGTGAGTGTCTGTCAGATTTGAGGCCTAACAACTGTCCCCTCCGGCTCAGCTCAGTGTGAAACTCGTCAGTCAGTCCCACACCAGGGCAGCCGAGAAAACATCAATAATTTGTCACCACACACACTCGCATCGACACACATTCTGCCAGTCTCCACATAGCAGGGCAGAAAACACACATTCAAACCAGTGAACTCACATATACACACTCTAAAGTTCATGATTTCACTTCATTCGTCTCGACAAACATCGATAAGTTCACACTCAACTGTGTCCTTCCATTTATGTGTCAAATATCTGATGTCAACTTTTATAAGTGGTGCTATTTTGCTGGTTATCGATCTTCCTCGTTCCCCAGAGCGCCACGCTGTGTCTGTGTATTTAATTTCAAGTTAAGATCTCCAAATCAGCAGGAAGGCGGCAAATTTTCTTTCTGCTGACAGGCGGAGAATTGCTATTTGTGAGAGTATGGGCCACTGTGCACCTGCAGAGCCTGACAAACACTTTGATTTAAAACTGTCACAGATGTTTTAAAGTTAAAGCAGCTGAGGATGAGTGTGTAATGGAGTAAAATACACCAGTGTCAACTGTCCAAAAGGAGATGAAATTGAAAACGAATCTCTCGTCGTCCTATCTCCAACAACTTGGATGTAGTATAGCCCTGAAGTGTGGAAACTATATTGTTAGGAACTGTTATGACTTCCATTTAAAAAAAACAAAACAAAAAACAATGTTTTTACCTCAGACTTACTGGTTATTTACCCATTTCATCGTCATGCATACACACTGGTCCATATCCTCTCTGTAATTCTTTCTTGGTTAGGGTTAGCACATATCTACCGAGACAAAAGCAGAGTAGTAGCGATTGTTTTCTGCTTGTTATACATTTGATTGTAATGACATGATCAATGTTCACTTCACCCGTCAGTGGTTTTAATGTTGTTTCTGATCAGTGTTTATCTGTTGTTCCAGTTTCTCTTTGCTGAGACGACGTCATTATTATTACAGGTACAGGCACCTGCAGGATGTGAATAATACTCCAAAATCAGCAGAAGTAGTCACCCGACCCGGTTTCAGATCCAGCTGCAGTTTAATCGATCTCAGAGGAGGAAAATAGTTGTTTTTTTTTACAGCTCTGTTCCTAAACCAAGAACCCTGCAGAACAGACTGACCTTGAGATTTAGTGAAGCATGTTTTCCTGTACTGAAGAAGTGATGTAAGATACATTATATAGGAATAATTTATTTCTCTCTTGACTACATATATGCACAGAGAAAGTCAACAAGGCAGCCATCATATGGAAACATCTGAAGTGCAGGTGGGACTGCGACTAGTGGTTAACCTGCTGATTGTTTTCTCCATTAATCCATAAATAAATTCTGAAAATAGTCAGAAATGTCAAAACAATGAGCCAGAGCCCAAAGTGACACACTGATAGTTCACAGTGTTTAAGTCCAACCAGCAGTCCAGACCTCAACATGTGACATGTGATATTTCCCAACTCTCCCTCTGCCTGTTAATGACACCGCTGCCCTGCGTCAGTATTGCTGTTGCTCATCACTCCCCAATACGTGGATGTTAACGTGGGAGAGATGAGGTCAGAGCCTAGAGGCCAAACTGTGAACGTGTTTTGATGCTTTTATTAAAAATGTTCAATGTGAGCTGTCTGACTGTACTGCATCTCCAAGATCATGGATGGAGATGGTCTGACTTCCTGGTTTTGGACGCCACAGAAACAGCTGGACATATCCCTATGTGTTCTTAAAATATCCAGTGGTGTGACTGGAATTGGGATTAGGATCACATTTGGAAATGGTCTGCCTTACCGTGAAATATAGGCAGATAAGGTTGCCACATATAGCGCTGGAAATATCCCCAGGTGTCCTTAAAATATCTAGTGGTGTGACTCAAACTCTGGTCGGCTGTTTCGCAGCCTTGGCTATAATAACATCACCACTGCTAACATTATATCCTGGAGACAGGGTGGATATGTACAGTAGCTTCCTAGAGAAAGATAGCTGAATGTTGAGTCTCTTCCTCAGGTCGTTAAATTCTGAGACTGCAGCTCGGGTTGGATGCCAACCCAGAGCGTCAGTATGTCATGACCTGTGGAAGAGACTCAACAATAAACCTACAATTACCTTTATTTTTTGCCCCTTTCCCCAATGTCTTCCCAAGTTGGTGCCAGTGGGAGTTAGTTATATCTCACCGCCCTCCTCTCACTCGGGTTTGGTCCCAGTTATCGATTTCATTTTGGATCCATTTTGTTGTGTTCACCATCATCATACAAGCTACAATTTGCAGCATGGTACAGCGGCTCCAGAGTGAATATTGACATATTTCACTGATGGAAACAAACGGCCCATTCTTGGTAATGTTTGTGTAATTAGCGTTCAGAAATTGCTTCAGTGTTACAGGCCCTGAGTCTGGCCCCTGGGCCTCTAGTTTGACTTTCTCCAAGGTTGCCTCCAGCAACTTTAATTAACAACCAGTAGGCAGTGTCAGCCTCTGTGAATTGGTCAAGGATGCCCTCCAGCTGTGCCAGTAATAACCATAAAGCTCCTTGATTAATCAGATAAAGAACTGCTTTTATATGCAAATGTGGAAGCCAGCGGGGGTTTTATGACATATTTATTGTTTTCTGTTTGCTTTTGTCCGTATGTCTCCGGGGTTAAAGACTTTCCCGACATTAAAGAAGCCTTTTTAACAGCACTGAAATTTTCATTAACTCTACACTGGGATTTAAAGACAGATGGCTGCCTGTTTGTTTAGCGCTCTATGAGATCAACGTGCTCACTCCCAAATGAAACCCAAATAATGAACATTATTATTCATGAGAAGTTGTTTGGACATCTCCCTGCTGGGTTTGTTAGTTCATCACTCCATTAAGACTTTTATTAACATACATCGACGGCTGATCTCCCTCTCTGATTGTTTTCCATCACTGTGAATTCCCTTCAGTATTACAACAGTTGTGCTCGCATCCTCTCATTGGCTGGAAATGAAATGCAATATACATTCACTCTCTCCAGAGATCGTATGCTATTCAGATACATTGGAGACATGAGAATTTTTTCATCCAGAGAGGCAGAATGAAGCCAACTCTCCTCATGCACCAGTGTTACTACAGCTCCGTTCGACTCGGTCTGAAGACATTTTCTGAAGCGAGAGTCGAGCTTTAGATTCTACATGCAACATAGATTTCACTGACATGAAGGTGAAGGACAGATGTGTAGAAACAGTCAGGACTTTGATGTTAAAACAGTGTGACAGAGTGGGAAGGTGTGAAGGTTAAAGGAGACAGGATGTAAATGGTTATCTTTCTGACTCTGAGGTTTGATTCTTATCAGTTTTTCTTCTTTGACTCTGATGAAAAATGTGCCCTCACCTGTAGAAGCATCAGACAGGAGTGAGAATACTAAGAGTTATGTATCAGATCACATGTGTGTGAGCTGACTTTATTATGAGGAGGGGGAAGAGGAGATGTCAGTGGCATTATGTCTTCAAAGTAAGACACAATCAGAAATCAGGCTGGGGTCGGGACTCTGCAGCAAAATGGGAGAATCGTTTTTGCAAGGAACTGGTTTTGTTTACAATATTTCTTCAATCTGATTGAAATCATTCTGATTAGAGATCCCGACTTAAATGTTTACGTGGATACTAACCTTTCTGACATGTGCAAAGTGGTTCCACCTGCTATAAAGTGCTGGAAATACAACAGACTGTATTGACAACAGTTTATTCACTAATTCGTGCCATCTGTCTGTATACTTTTCACGTTAATGTTTATTGAGCTCAGGTTAACTAATGTTGTGTCGTTAGCGTTAGTTGTCAATATTGAACTGACCAGTAATGCAGCTGTCCTGTTGAGTAGGAACAGACGAGTTATCCTCAAACCCCACACCTACTGTAGCAAGTCATCCATGAGTCCGTCTGAGTCAGAAACACTTTTGCTGTTTTGACTGTTAGCCTTGTAGCGTCAGTAGACTGCCTTCAAACTGCTGATTTGGTCAGCGGTTCGGTGGAGTCAGGCTTCCTTCATCTTTTCAAACATTTGATTGAGCAACTTGTTGTTTCAGCATGCAGAAAGAATATATTAATCCCAACCAGAGAGAAACGATCGGAAAAGGCTTTTACACGGTTAATATTTTCCTGTCGTTCATAATATCAAAGGTTTACACCGCCCCTCTCCATCTCATTACATCAGATCAGTCTCGTTAGAGAGAGACGTTTAATTGAGGCTTTTTTTATTCTGATTGGACGTTTATTCAGATTATTAGCGGAATATTAGGCCCCATTAAACGCAGCTATTGTCATATTGAAACAGGTATACCACAAACTGTTGACACAAAGTGGAACAATCACATGTGTAATACATCACTGTTTCCTGTAATACAGATCAGTAGTACACTGAAAGATGTGGATAGACGGGTCATGATATGCAGATATAGACAGCGAAGCTCTTGAAGCAGAAGATTAGTATTTGTGTCTGAAATGCAGGAAAGTGTAACTGATTTGAGGGCTACCGACTTTATCTCAGTATCCTGCTCAGAGTTTCTGTTAGAGGTGTGTGTGTGTGTGTGCGTGCATGTGTGTGCGTTGCCCACAGATGTCTCCTGATGTGTGTGTCTGAATCTGCCTGAGAGCCAGTGGGAGGCTCAGACGGCTGATTGCAGCTGTCACCGTTTTCAACCAATTTAGCGAAGTGCAGTAAATTATGGAACTTACACGGGCAGTGATCACACTGATCAGTGAAATTACTGGTTACTATCTGTAATTACGGTCAATCATTTCCCACGAGGAGAGCCAATCACATGCTCTGTCTTCACATTCCTTCCTCTTTGAGGTGCTGTTGGCGGCGGCTACACAGAGCTGGACTTTCTGCTGGAGCGTTGCTGGTTTGATGCCTGTCTTCAGAACAGGTGGTGGTGTAGTCTTTTATCTAAAATCAGACAGCAGAGAACGAGAACTTGTGAAGTTTATCATGTACAGTCTGCAGGCTGCTGGTGTAGAGTTGTGCTGAGTGTTCAGTCAGGGCTTCTTCAAAACAAGCATATTAAGTGTACAAAACCTGGATAAGAATATTATTTTGCTTATTTGCTTCATTTTAACTTGTGTAAATGTTTTTCAAACCATGAACCCATTCTTTGGTGTAAACCCACAGTGACGTCAGCCATTGGTTTGTGGCCTATTGTTTTCAAGCCTCGAGTTTGGCGATTTAATTGGTCCCATCGGTGAGCCTGAAATTTAGCATTTTATAACAATTGAGATCATTATATTATTATAGAACCTTGTTTTCTTGTTTCTTGTTTAATTACATTGAGATGTGTTATTTAAATGAAAAGTTTTTCTTCCTTTTGTAAACGGCCAAACAGCCAGTGGCAATGCTGATACAGCGGGCTGTAGTTTCCCCAGTAAACACACCAACATCTTCACCTTCACCTCTACATTTGACTTAAACTCATAACTGATAGTCATGCCTAACCAACACAACCAACGAAGGCACCAATCAGAGACACTGCTATCACTGCATTTAGGTTTTTTACAAAGACTTAAAACAAGCATAATTTTATTCCAAAAATTCAAAGAACTGAGCAGGTTTTCACATCTTTGCTTTCAAGTCTTAAACAGTTTTATGTATCTGTTCTCAGCAGACTGTATTTCTTGGAAAGCTGAAGATTACACTATGTGTCAGTGTGCACTGACTAGCAGTTTGTTGTTTTCTGTGTTTGAACTGCAGAGAAGGTACATTTGACAGAAGCAGAAAAGTCCATCATCCTCAGTTAAAGCGACTGGATCTGGCCGTGTTTTGTCTTTCACTCTAACAATAGGAGACAGCGTCCCAGTGTTGTTGGTTTGAGGCTCTGTCTGTATCTGAGCTCTGCCAACTGCTGCTGTCAGAGGCACATTCAGGCTTTACTCTCACTCCTGCCATTTGCTAATTTGAACCTTTTCATCACGCTTGAAGAAAGAAAGATTTTGTTTGTGCTCGGGGAAATCATTTTCTGCAAAATCATAACTGACTTTAAGAGTACAGTCCTGTTTTTAACAGCCATTAGTTAAAGAAATGTGTTAGTTGCTGATGATTTCCCTCTTCCCTCTTATGTTTTTGGCCACTGGTTTCACTATATTTCAGTTTTCTCTTTGAAAATCAACTTGAAGGTTCATTCCAGGACAGAAAATGTTGGGCAGCGATTAAAGGAATTCAAGTTTAGTGTCATCAGTGGGCTATAACATGAGTGTCCCAGGGAACAAGTCCATGTTGATGGTGTTTGGAGGGATTTTGACACATTTCCAGTTGTAGCAGGATGTTGGCTCAGGACACAGATCGACAGTTCAGCAGAGGGTGTTTTGGATTAGAAGAAAAAGAAAATGCTCGGTGTTTATTGTGGAGTGACCTGCTGCGATGGCTTTGTGTGTCAGTTCGAGCTGCCAAAAACTGGGTTTTAAAAATAAACTGCAGACATGGGGATGTAAACTCACTGAATGTGCTCCATCACCCCTCGGACATTGTTAAAACAACATGTTTCATATATGACGTGTGTGTGAGTGTGTCCATGCAGAAAGGGAGTGAGAGAAGTCAATAATCTCAGTATAAAAGCAGACTGTGCACTGTGTCTGTCTGATTAATGCACCTGTTCCCAAGAGTACAACCTCATTGTTCTCTTTATGAACACAAATTACACAAAAAGTAGTTCTGAACAATTGTCCATTAGAATTTTTAAATATCGTCCTCTTTGTTTTTGTCTTGACCACATGAGAGTGCGGGTGCAGTGTGTCAGACTTGCAGACCGAAAAATAAGTCCAGGGAAAGAGAAGATAAAGAGAAATAAATTTATGCGGCTCCTAGAACTAACAGCACACTTGGCCAACAAAGTGTGAAAATTGTCCTTTCTATTTAGTGAGTACCAACTTATGTTAACTGACTCTTGAACTGCAATCTTCACACCTCAGAAATACATGATCACACATCACCCACAATCCTCCCATTTAGACTGAGCCCGTGTCTTGAATACTCCCCCATTTGATCTGCTCATTACGTGTTCAGACACGTTCTCGTGAAAAAGAAAAGTTGTTGAGGCGAAACACAATTACCCCTGATGATTTGTGTCTGCAGGTGGCTCAGAGTAAATATGAATCATTTGTCACCTTTTTTAAAAAAAATTACTTTCCACGCATACAGGCACAAAGGATGCAGTTCAGCAACTTTCTAATGAATGCTTTGTGTATTTAAGATAACTTTCCTTCAGTGTCCTTCAGGGTTCTGAATTCAATCTGTATTTCAGTTGAAATATAAGTTATAGATTTTTATACATAGTTTTGAATTACCATTTAAGATTTCTCATTCTTAGAACAGGCTGAAAGCCTCAGTCTTTGTCCTCCTTTTTTAGTAAAGACTGCAAAATGACTTACTCCCCAACCATTCCCAATATCCTTGAAGATTGTCTTGTGAGCAATCATGTCTGCCTGTATGAACTCCACCCATCCATCCATTTTGTTTTGCTTATGCAGTGGTCCCAGTGGTAGCAGGGTATTACAGACGTCCATCTCCTCAGTGACACCTTCCAGCTCCCTTGGGGATCCTGTGGTGTTCCCAGGCAAGATGAGATATATAATTATTCCAGTGAGTTCTGGATTTACCCCAGAGTCTTGTGGGTCGTGCCCAGGAAGTACCCTAATCAGGTGGGCGAACAACTTCAGGTCGCTACTTTTGACAGGAAGGAGCTTGGCACTACTCCGAGCTCCCTCTGGATGTTCCAGCTCCTCATCCTCATCTTTTACCCCTTTTTCACCAAGGCGGTTCAAGTGCGGGTTCAGAGCTAGTGCCAATTCTCAAACCAGTTCTTCGACAGTCAAAGAACTAGATCTCAGTCAGGAAAACTGGTTCCAGAGCTAGTCAGAGTTAAAAGTAGTCCGAGGCAGAGACAGCCTGTCTCCTTGCACCATGGTCTTCAGCTGAAGTCTAGAACAAAAGTAAACTGATACAATTTCCAACTAGCACCAGCCAAGAACCACCACTTGGCTCGCTTTGGTCGTGAGGAGGTACCTGAGGCTCATACAGAGGCATTGAATTTCAGCTTCTTGTATCTGCAAACTCATTCTTTCAGTCACTTCTCAGAGCTCGTGACGACAGGTCGATTGGGACGTAGATCGACTGTTAAATCAAAAGCTTTGCATTCAAGCGCCGCACACAAGGGGCAATCAGGTGTAGTCCACTGAAAAGTCTTTGACTTTGTGCTCATTTTACGTGCACAGCTCTCACTTTGGTTGTATCCCAACTCAGCAACTCAGGGTGACAGTCGCAGGCCTTCTCCAAGTCCATAAAAGAATTGCAGAAAACACAAAACAAAACAAAAAAAATGTATGACCCCTGCTTGCTTTTTGGACTATTTTGGAGTATTTGATGAGTTGGAAATTTTGGACCATTGTCTTAAAGGATAAAATTATGAGGTTATGACATTTTATATTCAAAAGATTAAAGGTCAACTTAACTGTGACATCTTAAAATGTTCTGGCCATTATTCAACACCACAGCTCAGGAACAGCAACCTGACTGGTGCAAGTAATTCTTGTTTCAAGTAAAACAGTAGATCCAGACAATCTGAGTCAGAAATGTCCTCAAATGGCCACTGTAAAGTGATCCTTTTGATTTAGGTGATACATGGCGCCGCCCTCAGGACAAACATTGGGATTGGTTGTGTGATGTCTGTCATTTTGTAGAAGTGCACAAGTCTGCAATCAAAGACTTTCTGGTCGATCAGCACTCATTATTTAGAACAACCCATTTGTGATTTGTTTTGCAGCAAAGTCATTCATCGTGTTGATCAAACGGCTTCATCTTATATGAAGTTCATGATGCAAAAGAACATTTCATAAATGAGAGGTGATAGACTGCCTGTGTGAATGTGGTTGAATGTTTTCCTCAGGCGGTTTGTTTATATGGGGACATCATTTGTGGGGGAAAATGTGACATTTCCTTCATTTTAAAAATGAAATGGGGCTGTCTTAGAAAAAGAAAGCCTGTGTGTTGATGGCTGTGTTCACAGTCTGAACAGCAGAAACATTAGCTTGAAGGAACGCGTCAGACCAGTCGAGAAAATCCATATTACTCAAATGTAAACAGCCTGCATTCATTAAAACTGAAATATGAAGCACTGGAGAGAGAACAGAGAGAAAAGAAGAAAAGAAAATGAAAAGCACTTCCTGTTTACCATTTTAAAGCTCCACTAAAATAACCCAGAATACAAACTCCTCCACATAATATATAATTGGTTTCACTCTGTTAAATCAGGCTCTTCCATAGTCGAAGATGAAGTTCAAGCTGAGCGTTGCATCCAAATGTTTTTACAAACCTCTTGACGCCTCGAAATTAGCCTGCAGCCATTTACAGCAAAGAAACACTCATGCTGCTTTAACAATCTGAAAATCAGGAAATTAAAGTCTTCAAGTGTGTTTTACACAGAAAATCAAGCCTGTCAAAACACTTAAGGGCTGGATGCATATCTAAACGGCACAAACAGAAACAGGAAACACAAGAAGATACTTGAACTGGTTAAAGTTGACTGTTGTTCTTGGTTTTGCAAATATTCTGCTTAAATGTAAACACACATTATACATGCTGAAACAAGCAACCAGTGCTGCCATCTTTTATGGTGAGGATGGTTTTGCTGCTTTCTCTGACATAAAAAAAGTCTCAACACAAGGTTCAACATAAGGTTCACTCAGCTTACACAAGGTAAACAGAGTGGAATCACATTGCAGTCACTCAAAAGAAAAAAAAGCAACTAATTTGCTCTGGTCAAGGTGTTTTAATGCTAAAAATCAGGTCAAACTAAAAACATCTTTATTGACCAGTTCGTCAACAGTAACGGCTCATTTATGCTCCCTTTATGTATGAAAATAGATACTCAAGTGATATAACTGTCACTGTCCATGTACCTCCTTGCGTCGTTTACGTTGGCATGGACGTTAAGCAATACGACCACTAGAGGGCACCACTCTGACTCAAATTGATCTCCGACTCACATTTAATTCCTGTCCAGTGTCCTCCCAGCTGTTCTGTCATAACTGTTTGTCTCTGTGCCCAGGCGAAGTACCATCGTAAAGATGTGGTCACATCTTGCTTGAACTGTTGGCTACTCCGCTACACTGCCCCCCACGTCTACCTGAGGTACTGCTCTGTTGATATATCCGTAAGCTTTCAGAAAACATGCAGGAATACAGACGAAATGAGCGAAATGAGAGTACAGACTGTAAAGGCTCTCTTAGTTCCTTTTGTTTTTCCCACATTAGTAGTTTCTGTGGATGCTTGGTAGTCAGTCAGCCACAAACTAAAGACAGCAGAAGGAAAAACAGAACTGACACTGATTAATTAAAGATTAATGTCCGTGAGAACAGACAAAAATGTTTGCTTCACTTCAATTTAGTGTTGCATCACAATTCCATTCCTCTCTCTACTGCGCTGTATATGAGTGAATGACAATAAAGTCATGTCCAGGATCGTTTTTGTTGTATGAATGTTGACATATGTGTCCAGGTGTCGAGGTGAAATGTATTCTGGGAGGTGGATGGATGTGTTGGTTGATGGCTTGGGCTTGAGCTTCAGTGTCGGTTCATGTCAAACACACCTGAGCTGACTCTCTCACTGGGCGTTTTCATCAGTCTCATGCTACATAAAAAGTTGTGGTGACCTCTCCTTTCAGGACTTTGTAAGGTCGTTTCAGTCGGCTGTGAGCTTTTCAAAACCTAAATGGATATTCAATCTGCAAATCAATTTCCTGAACTTAATGGCTTGTCAACGTCAGTGAGCATTCAAGGGATGATTTTTAAATTGCTGTGTTCTCATCTGACGTCGGTTATTGAGCTTGTGTCAGTGAGGACGCTGGGTGAGAGCAGAGGAGATACGGAGCTAGTGAAAGCAGAAAAAAGCAAAAGAAAATGAGATTCAAGTTGTTGAGTATAAAACACAGTCAGGGCAGTAATCGCCGGATAGTTTACCAGGAAATGTTTTGTCATTTCAGATGTTTTATCAGCTGGTAGATGAAATGAACAGATAAACAAATTATTAAGTGGAGAAGATAAAATATTTAGTTTGAATGATTTAGATCATTTTTGACACAGCAAAAAGTGATAACAAGAAAAGGGCAAAAGCATTTAAAAAAAGATTTAAAGCCTTAACGTGTAAATATTCATCAACAACAGTACTTCAGACCCATATCACATCAGACCAATGGATTCACTCAATGAGGCGCAGTAAATCCATGGTCATGGTTCTGACCTTTGAGAGCTGGAGAGTCCAAAATGGAAGAAGCTATCAGATGTGTCACATGATCCAGTCTTAAATAAACCAGCTCTGCTGGAGTATATTAAACTTAACTTGATTTAACAGTGGGAACCTTTGGGCCAGTTAGTGAAAAGAAAGGTCCCTGACTGATTCACAGTAGACAAAAACTAGCAGATTTTGTCCAATTTAGCCAGCTAGCTAATAAATTTTAGCGTCATGAGTTGGTTTAAAAGTACATCTACGAATGACTTTTTATAAAGTGACGGGATGAGAGGAGGCATGGTTGGATGGATAAATGGATGTATTTTGGGAAAATGGATGAACAAATTTTGTCAACAAATGGGTGGAGGCATAGATGGTTAGACAAAGGGATGGTGACATGAATGGATGGATGGATATATGGATGAAATTAATGGATGGATGGATGGATGGATGGATGTATGTATGGATTGGTGGATGGACAGAAGGATGGATGGAAATGGATAACAGAAAGACAGATGGGGATAGAAGGATGATGGATGATAGATGAATGAATGGATGGATGGATGGATGAATGTTGGAAGAAGAGATGGTTGGACAGAAGGATTACAAAAAACATGGACAGATGGATAGGAGGATAGGAGGATGGATGATGAATGTATCAATGGTTGGACAGATAGATAGAGGGATGTATAGTAGATGTATTGATGGTTGAACATATGGATGGATGGCAGAACAGACAGTTGGGAAGATGGTTGATAGATGTATAGACTGTTGAACAGTTGTCTTGGAAGATGGATTGATAGATGACAGAAAGATGGGCGCATGGATAGAGGGATGGATGATAGATTTATCAATGGTTAAACAAATGAATTGATGGATGGATGATGGAAAAACATGGTTGGACACAAGGATGATAAAAAAGATGTATGAACGAACTGAACTGGTGGATGAACAGAAGGGTAGAAAGACAGATAGGTGAATAGAAGAGGGATAATGGATGGAAGAACAAAAGAACATCAAACTTAGAACAGTCACTCTGTATTCTGTTTCCCTCAGTTCCCACTCAAAATGACCCCAAACTTTTACATCACTCATCTTTCATCATTCCTCCATCATTCCCCTTTTTGTCTTCGTGTCCCCTTGTTTCTTCTCTAAATATAATTTTCAGATCATTCCTCTCTTTCTCCCCATCAGCTGTCTCTGGTGTCTGTTACAGATATTTCCCTCCCTCTGAGTACAAGTTGAAAAGTTCAGACATATTTCTTTCATATCGAGCAATCTGGTGTTTAAAGTTAAAATGAACCCAGAGACCCAGGGAGATGACGCTGGCAGCACTTTATGATAATCAACATCAACTAATGAGCGCATATTTATTTCACACTTGCTAATAGTCTGTGTGGTGGGTTTGCTTTTGTTCACATAGGTCATTATTATTAGACAGAACAGTTATATGTATTCTGATATGTAAGTGAAAATTCTTCTACTGTTTGGTATTCATGTTCCAAACTCATTGTTGTGTAATATATATGGTCATATCATATTATGACTATTACAACAGCCAAATAGTTTTGAAGTCTGCAGATATCTATGTCATTTTCTTCACCATGGATGAAGCTGTTAGCTTCATATATATACATATATATGTGTATATATATATATATATATATATATATATATATATACATATATTTATATATACACATATTTCCTCCAACTAAAGGTCCAATTTCTGAGGTATTTGATTGTTGAGTCTCATTCCCAACTTCTCAAACACTGATGCTTTAGGTTGGTTACCAGCCTGACCTACCAACCCAAATCCTTTGGAATGAGACCCAAAAATCAACTCATCTTACAAATTGGACCTTTAAGTCTACTGTAGTAAAGCTAACATATTGGGGACTTTAAGCAGCCACGGTTGAAGGTACGGCTACTGTCCACACTCCACACTATCCCGACACTTCCTGACGTCGTACCACAATAGTCTACTAAAGGAGAATGCCCTGTTTGCCGTGCCTAGGAGTACGTCAGAAAGTGTTAGAAGGTAGTTATAGAAGTAGCCGTTACAAGAGTTAAATGTTGCTTAGTCATATTTGTTTTATTTGTTTTACCACGGCAGCCCATTGGATTGTTTAGCCGACGCCCTCCCCATAACAAAAAAAAATGTGATGGCCCATCTCGATTTTTATGCCTACTCATACTGTAATGGCATACTTCAGATGCAGACAATGCTTTTCCTAATGTAATGTTCAATTTGAGTTGTGTGCACATAATTAAAGCATCATCTTGGGCAGGGACATTAATGTCGAGGCCATGCCAATTTCATTTTCAAGCCCCGGCTACCAGTGACACGCTGAGATTAACGTGCACCCCTCGAAGACATCTTCAGAAAATCAAAGTGTTTCTTTTTTCAAAGTTACGACATCCACTTGTGAAAATGAAATAATGTTTTGAGGACATCTGTGGAACACAGTTCAAAGACCATTTTAAGGCTTGGTTTCATGGTTAAGGTTAGAATTTGAGAGGTTTGAGTCTTGGGGATGTCACAGAAGGTCTTCAAAAGTATAAATTGAAGCACTAGCCTCTGGTGGAACATACATCTAACACACTCAACAGTTTTTACTCAAAGACTTCAAATAAACAGCGATCACAAAGAGAAACTTTTATCAGTGAACTTTCAACTCTCATGTAATCCGTCAAACAAAAACTTCCACCAACTATCAAAGGCGACAACCCACACACACTGATAACAGAGAGAATGACACAGTGTCGTTTAAAATAGACTCACTTCAGTCGCTCTCTTCCTGTGTTTCTATTCTTCATCCTCATCTCCCTCTCTTGCTCTCCACCTCCACCCCCTTTATCTCTCTATCTTTCCATCAACCATCACTAATCATCTTTTCCTCTCCGCCGTCGTTGTATTTTTTTTCCGTCTGACATTCATATCTGTCAGTCTGGGATATGACTCATTGTTCTGACTCACACACTGGCGTTACCACCCCTGAAATTAATATTCAAACTTTTCTTGTCTTTTCCTTTTGACTTTTGTTTCCTCTGACATCAACTCCCAGCAACCCTCTCTTCAAAAATAAAACACGCTGTACTGCTCTCTGACATCCAAGTTGCTTTTAGTCAAACTTTAAGTGCTGACCACAACTTGAGACAGTCGGGCAGTGGAAGAAGCACTTCGAGGAACTCTTAAACCAAATCGACATGCCCTTTCTGGAGGATGACTTAAGGGAAACTTTGCCTCTCTCTCTGGCAGAGATAACTGAGGTAATCAAAATCTCCCGCTGGCAAAGAAGCACTAGAGGTGAAAAAGTTGTCCTGAGATGGCTCTAAATATTGTTGGGCTGTCTTGGTTGATACACCCTTTCGGTGTAGTATTGCACTGCTCTTCGCCTCTAGGACAACTTATAGCAAAGTTTTGGGAAAGGGAGGCTCCCATCAGTCATCAAATGTCAGCTTCATGTTGGAATTATTACTCTGGGCTGCATGTATGCGAACCCATGTGGGTGTCGTTTGGATAGTTTTGATACTTCTACCGATTGGGGGTATAACATATGTGTATGCGAGGAAACAGTATCATATTAAGACAGCCAACGTAAAGAAGATGTAGAAGGAATCAGGAAAGGGAAATTAACTAAACCTCTGTGACCGTCACCCTGGTTGTGAAACAGTGGACCAGCTCTTCCTCCCTTGCATGGTTTCTTGGGCAGATTGTTTGCCAGTTTAGATGTACATTGTTGACTTAGAGAAAGCTTATCATGGGCTGAGTATAGGAACTCAATACCTAATAATAAGGTGTCAACCAATATAACTCAGTATTACGTTTTATCGAAACCTCCACAGTCAAACAATACCTGAATTGTATCTTTTTTTATCCTATTTTATCTGTTGAATAAATGACTATATGTATGGTTTTGCTTTTAACCAATCACCAAGTTAAATGTAAAAAACGTAAATATGGATCAAGGTTTTGCTGACTTCATCAAACTTGCAAAACAGCACGCACTGTGTCAGTCTACAGCTGACTGTTGCCCCTTCCATCAACATTGAACCAGTTCCATCACAGTTTGCATCCCTAATTTTGAACCATTTGGACCATTTTGACCAAAAAAATGTGGTTCGAAACCCCAAAAAGTTGATTCCCAGCAAGCGGCTGGTTTTCCTTTATCTTAAGTGTGACCTAAGTCGTTGTGCATCGTGAGACCCCCTCCACTCATGACACCAGTCCTAGATACTAGATAGCACCAACATCAAATAATCTTAAATGGAACCATTCAAGTGCAAGAATCTGTTCAAACTGTACCTGTAAATCAGTACCTGAAAGCCTGAGGCCATTATCTTGATTCATTCAGGCTTTCTCTTTGGAACAAGCACTGCCCTGAATGGGTATCTCAAGGGTCTTGTTCATGAGTGAGGGTCAGATTGGGCATGAGATCAACAGGCGGACTCATAGAGCGTTGGCTGTTAGCTTCAAGTGTTGTGCCTGCCAGACTGTCATGGTGAAGAGGGAGCTGAGCCTGAAGCCCTCATTTACCAGTCAATTACGTTCCTTTAGGTAGTGATTCAAAAAACGAGACTAGACACAAGCAACTGAAATGAATTTGCTTAAGCCTTAGGGAGGGCGAAAAGTTCGGACATCGTGAAGGAGAAAGATAATACAGAGTAGAAGTATGTCGAAAGGTGGGAACTTGCCCAGAACACACTGGATGTGGCTTTTTTAAGTTGTAAAACTCTTTATGTACCCTTCTTTTGAGCAGTTACTCCAAGGGTGTTTACCACCTCCAAATGGGTCTACCAATCAGCCTCATGAGTTCAAAGAAGTCCTCTGTTAGGGTTTGTACCATGTTTGGTCTACATCCCTCGTGAAGTTGTAAATTATTTTACAAGGGTTCAATTTTGTGCCACTTTCATGTTGAAAGTAGTTTATTTCTGGCAGCAGTTGGCAGAGGAAGAACTCGGAATAGATGCTGCGTTTACATAATTCTGGATTTAGCATAAACACAAGCTGCCAAATGGGGAAAAGAAAACTCCAGATCAGCCTCCCTGTGGTGATCACATGGAGAGTTCAGACTTTGGTTGGATTTAGGGTCAAACAGTTCTCACGAAGGGGTGAGGATTTGAGAGGAGGGTCTGTCTGGGAGACCCAACAAAGGGCGAAGAAGTCTCCTTGCAATTAGCATTAGCATTAACAGTTGTCATGAATAAACAAATGAGGAAAAATGTGACTCCTACAGCACCCTAAATTACATCTCGAATTTATTCACAGTTGAAGACGCAGATAATTTCTGTTCATCTTTTGAACTGGTTACTCAGCCAGGAAAGTGTCATGCTAATCCAAGACTCAACTGAGGGTCGTCTGATATTGTTTAAGGAACAAAAAAGGAATAGGAACTTTTACCACCAGAACCAGAGATCCCAAAATAGCTCCTCCACCGTAACAACTCTATAATACTACTAAAAAATGAAAAATTAAAGGGATTCATGGAGCATAAAACTTGAGGATTATATCGCTAATGAAATTAATTGTGACGTATAGAACATATTATTTAAGTGTCACAGCAGCAGTGGCTGTTAATCCTTAATAAGGTGACCTTATGTCACCGCGGGAAGCTCAATTCTTCACCACAGTTAATCTCTCACACACACCCACACATCATTATGTGTATCGCGGGTTAATTTCTCATATAATATAAATGCTGACCTTCTGGTCTCGTGGTGGAACTAATTACCTCCCAGAGGCAGAAACAATCATCAGACCTTCAAAAGCCAGATGAAGCCGCCGACCGGACACACACACATTCCCTCTGCCAATTAGAAACCTCACAGTTGGCCCGTTGGCCCCCGTGTTCACAGGCTTCTTAACAAGCAGGAAACAGAAGATGGAGATGTGTCGATGTGCTTATCTGGGTCTCAGTGTGGCACCTTAAAGCTGCACCGTTCACAATGTTTTTGTAAATCTCACAGAGGAGCATCAGTCGTCTGCTAATTGAGACGCTGAAGATTACAGTGGTGACTAAACTCTCTCCTTTATTCGTTCTCTCTTGCACTTTGTATTATTATTCTCTTTTTCCTCTATCTCTCATCTTTATTTAATTGCCATATTATTGTTATTTATCACTTTTATAATATTTAGGGTCCGAGCACCGACCTGTGTAGGAATTATTTTTCTTTGTATGCTCACTAACACCCCCTAAAGAGCAGCATCTGCGGCAAGTTTCACATAGATGAGAGGTTCACAAACTTAAGCCGACTTATACCAAAACCAAATGTCCCAAGCACCACCAACTGCAAATACAGACAAAAACAATGATACAGATACCTGGGGTATAACAGCAATAGCTGAACTGGTGACGTCTTTTTACTTGGCATCGAGTTCATCTCATGCCTCGTGACTGTTTTTTTTACTCTACTTACCACATACAGTGTGAGTAGCACTGATGGTACGCTTACCACAGTTAGGGAATCACTGACCTAGATGTATGAAATTTGGTACACGTGTATCACACCTAGATCTACAAAAAAATCTCTCGGTGCCTGGAGCGAAACCCAACAGGAAGTCGTCCATGAATGTAGTGCTCATTTTATTGATTGTGTTACTTTAAAGGAATGTTTTAATTATTGCAATTGATTATCAACTACCATGTTACTGTGGTATTATTTTAAGTATGATAATTGATATTGAATATCATGTTAAATTGTTTTTTGTTTTATTGATGCACCTCAGGTCTCTCTTGAAAATCTGATCACAGTTACCTGATTAAATGAAGATTTAATGATGATGATGATGATGATCGAAACATTAAAACACTTATCACCATTATTGATTTACCAAATATGTCCCCCCAAATCAATCTTACATAACTTCTTTGTAATAATGACTTTGGAAGTGAGTTGTATGTAATTGACTTTTCAGCATCACATGCAATTACTTTGGCTTCTTTAGTTTCATTTGCTGTTATCAGAACAGTCTCAATATTGCTTGCATTGTTATTTGTGTTATTTGTTCGGTTGCCATCTGTTTTTTGACTTAACTGTTTGGCAGCTTCAACATTTTGTCTCAGATCACAGTGCACAGAGATGTACAAACAATAGCAGCTGAAAGCAAATGCCGTTTTAAGTTTTAGTTTTTGAGATGTCAATCTGAAATGACTATATTTCTACATGCCAATGCTTCACTTTAAAATAGAGTCATTTAACTGCTGTCAAAACCGATGTCTGAAACAGAAAGAAAAGAAAACAGTGGAGGTTTTGTCTTTTGACCTGTGTGAGCTGTTCTGCCACTTTACCAGAATAAGAAATTCATCAATATAATTAAAAACTAAACTAGTTGCCTGGCAACTGCTCAGAGACTAGAAAAACTTTGGCATTTAACCCAATCATGGCAAGTTATTCTCTCAAACCCAGAGTTTTTGTCTGGATTTTGACACACATGTTAATTAGAGAGCTGGTTGGTGGATTCGTTACTTTTTGACAGAGCCAGTCTAACAGATGTGGCTGTGCATGGGAAAGGACGAATCCAGAGATTTTTTAAAGAGTTTTCCAGCATTTATTTCCTCATGCAAGAGAAAGTTTAAGTCAGTAATTGCCTTCCGGTCTTTTCTGTTCCTCTGCCCCCCTTCAGCAATGTATAGGTCAATTACAAGTCACTCTCAAAACAACATATATCACTAGGATTGCAGTTTGGTTAGGTTTAACCAAACTGTTTGTCTGTTATGAACATACCTATGTAACATACATAACTGCAGTTATGTACATAAGTTGAAATAACTCAAATTTAATTTTGGTTTCACATTGGACACAAACAGCCGTCTCCTGGGTGAAAGTCCTGTACGTGTTTGACCCGACCATCTGTCCCTGACCTCCTCCTTATGAATACTTTTTTGCTCTTTTTCTGCTTTAATATGGCCGCTAGATGTCGCTGCTTAACAAAGAACGTAAATATGGATTATAATAAGCGGAATTCACAGTCAACTTTTGTGTAATTTTTCCAAGGACGGACTGAAAAAAGTAATGTGTGGATTATTATTTTTTGTAAAATACACAGATACATCAATTTGATATTACAGTATTTACTCAGCTCAGTGTACACAATACTAGCTGAGAGAACAGGAAAACATTTACAGATCATTTGTAGGAGTTGTGCATTAAAATGTCTACAAATGGCTAGAACTTAAAAGTAATCTCTGAGCTCTCCTCCCGTCGGTAAACAGCTGACCAAATACTCAACAAAATCACTAAATGATAGAGTTAGCAACTAAAAACTGTAGAATAAGAATTAACAAAAGTGCATTTTTACACTTTAGGAGCTTTATGCTAAATGACCAGCTGCTGGATCTGGTTTCTTATTTAATGTACAAACATGTTACTGGTATTAATCTCATGTCACTCTTCTACCGAAAAAATATTGAACTTTTGTCCTAAAAGCATTGTGTTGCCACAAAGTAATAAAGCTGATCATAAAGGCAATATCATATAAGTGTTCTGGCAGAATAAAGGTGGCATATTCCCAGATTATATCAGCACCAAAAATCCAACCACGACATAAACTGTCAGCCAAAACGTCCATTTTGGGAGCACCGATGGAGAGTTGCAAAACAATAGAAGAAGAAGGAAGACAGAAAATATGAAAGAAACAAAAATATTCTTCCACATGTGCTTCCAATTCATAGCTGCGTTTATTCTGTTGGCACTTTACATAAACTGGAAGGGCTCCATTTTTGAGGAAATCTGCTTGGAATATATTAGTAGTACTGATTCAAATGCTGAGTTTTGATCAGCAGCTGAGCTTTTTTTCCATTTTGGATTATCATAATGTAGGATATTGAACAACTATCTGAACTGACAGCTATTAAGATAAAACATGCGTGTGCAGGCAGAATAACAAAAGATGTCACTTTGGTTTGAGCAGCAACACGTCTCCTGCTTTTCTCCAGTAGATGTCAGTTCTGGTTTGTGACTTTGTTCGGACTGAGACGAGGTGTCTCAGGGAATAAAAGATGTCGCCAAAAAAGTGACAAATTCTCCCATGAGCCAGCGGGGGAAAGATTTACTTCTTAGAAATTCAGATTTAGTATGTCACATGCCAGATGATGGGATTTCGTGCCACACATTCATGTATTCCACATCATGTAAATGCATGCACATGTTTGGCTTTTCACACTGATTACAAAACATCTGATCATCAGTGAGTTTACGCTCCAGGGCCTGATTACAAAAAAGTTTCCTTAAGTTTTAAAAAAGGGGAAAATTGTATCTTCCTCTTATAGAAGCAAGTCCTCCACTCATGGTTGTGTCCTGTCCTATCTCAAACCTCGTAGGTTAGCTTAGGAAATTCTAACAAGAGCTGTAAACTATATTCTTCAATCGGCCCTCGTTTTGTCATTCCTGTGTATCTGTGTTCAGGATGTACGTGAGAATGCCTGTAACCATGACACAACTGCCTCACTTTCCCTCACCACTGGCTAGCTAGTTTCAAGATTCAATTAAGCCTCAAAATTAATGTCACTGTTATTATGCAATACAAGATAATACTATGAAAATTTCAGTGTTTCAGTGTTTCAGGGCACAAACCGAGGAGTCTCACGCTCTGTAGTCTGGTGATACAGCAGTGGATACTTCTGTATCTGTTGTCAGATGGCAGTAGGGTGAACAGACTGTGGCTGGGTGGGTGGTTGTCTTTGAGTATCTTTGGGCTCTGTGCAGACATCTCACTTCACTGATGTCACTGATGCTCTGTAGATGGTACCAGTGATGTTCTGGTGGTTTAAATCACCCGCCGTAGAGCCTTCCATGCCGGTTTGTGATGTTTCCACTCAGGACACTTCCTATTCCCCCGCTTTATAAGTTGACGAGGACTTGACATCCGAATTTAACCTTCATACGTTTCCTGAGAGCCTTTTCTGTGCTTTCTTTACCAAGGTGGAGATGTGTGATGACCATGTTTGGTTCTCAGGAAGGTTCTTATTTTCAAGGTGTGTGAAGACTGAGTGGAGGGCAGTGGACAAGAAAAAACAAGCAGACATTAATAATTTTTTTGGAGGCAAGGATGAATATTCAATTATACATGGTCTGACAAACTTAACGCTAAAAGGCTAATGTCAGTATAAGCTTCTGCAACAGGTTAACAGCAGTGTTAGCTTCTGTAATAGTTATAGTTTGAGTAGCCTTTCAATCATAATATGTCAGTTTTGCCATTGCCATTGCCATTCAGACCTAACAACAGTGGTTGCTGTTGCCATTTGCCATTTTTTGCCAGTTATTTTGAAATTAGGACAGCATATATAACTTATACCCCAAATCCTAACTGTCATCCTAAACTGATTTTAGACATGATTTCAGAGTAAGAACTTGCTGTAATGAGACCCCAGATGGAGCAGAATGGAGAGCAGCACTGGATTCAAACATATGTTATTTACAGAGATCATACAGATTAAAAAGACACAATACAATTATTTACTAAGTGTGATAAAAAATTCAGTACATGCCCGACATACTCAGGCAGGAGGCAGCTGATACATCCACTCTCCTTTATCTGCGTATGAATAATTAACAGCACATTTTCACTCTTAGCTTCACACAGACACACACAGACACACACACACAGACAGACACATACACACCAGGTTGTTTTTGTCTCCAGCTGTTCGTGTACAACATTTTTAATGCTTCTGTCCTGCAGCGGTGAGGTTCATTAATCCTGACTGGAGGCTGTGTGTTTTTACACTGGAGGTTCACACTTGAGTCTAAGTTGCAGCTTCCATTAAAGGATCAGCCCGGTGTGACCCTGTGTTTGTCTTCACTTTCAACAAATCACATGAAAAAAGAAGAAAAATACAGACTATTACCAGATTTATAGGTATGGAGGATTTCCAAACAGCATCAGCACAGAATTTCACGGTAAGTTGTCTGAGCTGTATGTGGTAAGCTGTTGTTTTTTTTCTTACATTTGTTGGAGGTAAAAGCTGAAAGAAGACTCTGTTGTTGTGTTCTCTGGTGGCCATCCCATCATGAACTGGAGGCCTGAGAGCAGATTCAGTCTGGGACCTGCAGGAATCTAAATCCAATAAGATAAAGGCATGAACGACCTTCTGTAGGGCAGACGAAGATAAGAAAATCCTAAATCAAAACATTCTTATCAGCTCAAATAGACTGCTTACAGTTACATCATCATCATCATCCCTCCATCCTGTTAAAGGCCAGTCGGAACTGACTCAACACAGTTTGAAAGTAATAATGAAAAAGATTGATTACGGTTCTTCATTTTTGAGCAAGTCTCCTCTAAGTCAAACACATCTGTTAGTTTTTCTTCTTTGAAGGTCTTTTTATTATACATTTTTGTGACAAACTGCAAGGACTCCTACAAGCCTGTCAGTCCATTCAAAGATTCTCTATAACAAAGATGACACACTAAACGTTGAGCGGCCATTTTCAGCCCATTCTCGGTCCCACCACGTCAGATACAGCAGCCTGGTCAGCATCACTTCTTAAAGGCTTTTTTTGGGTTGAAGAGTCAAGTTTATAAGTTATGTGATGTAAGTAAGTTGAGTAGTGAGTGGTAAGCAGAGCATGTTGGTTTTAAGCTGTTTGACGAGTTAGGAGGGAGAAGTTGTTGCCATTTTAACACATAACTGAGGACTATTTGTTGTCCATGTCAGAACAATACAACACCAGATACAGTCTAAATGTAATGTTTGCTCTTTAATGGCACTCGTTTTTACCTGCTAGCTTAATATACTCGCTCCAGATTTCTGAATCTGGCGAGAGTGTGTTACTAAAGCAGAAACGTGTTTTAAACAAAGTTAATATCTGCCTGACTTGTGTGTCAGAAAAATGCTGTTTTGGCCAAAATGTGTAGAAGGTATGGAGCTTGTGACTTTGTGATGAATGCATCGGTCAAAAGACTCAGGACCAAACATTAGTCTCCTAAAGACTCTGTGAGCTGGCACATTTCTGAACTATCTCTGGTATGTTTGTGAGATTGTTGTGAACAGATTGTTGTCCAGGTTTGGAACGGCGCTCACAGTCACACATCATCTATAATTGCTTTGTGCTCAATCTTAACACGCATTTAACCGACTATCAACTGTTATATTGGATTCTACTTGGGAGGACTGTCGTGTCTGGTCACATTTTACTGTAGAGTTTCATTTCTTTTTATCCGTCGCAGGTTTGGTTCAGGAGTGCAGACGATGTGCAGACGTCCCACAGTGAGGTCATTAACATTCTCCTTTCATCCTGCCTTTATTTCCCTGCAGCGAACGCTGTTTGTTTCTCTAAATTACTTTGAGATGTAGGGAGAGGAAAGAGTGTGTGTGAACATGTGTGTTAGGTTGTTTTGATCCCAGATTAGTGAGTACTTAGAGCTGCTTCAGGTGGCTGAGAAGAATCTCCTGTCTCAGTGTTATCTGGTCCAACTTTTAACAGATCCTAAAATTCATTAAAAGTTTCTGTATTTTGTTGTGTCCTTCAACTTGTGGACTTTTTTTTCCTGATCCAAACTTAAAAATATGAAGCATATTTGTATCAGAGGAAACAAGGTCCTGGCAGACATCCGGCCTGCTGAGGTGAACTAGAAGAATGACACACTCCTACTGACTCAGAATATGCTGTTAAAGTCACTTTAAAACTTTTAAATTGAATCATTACTTCCTGTGTCAAGTGTTCCTTGACACAGGATGGAGACTTTATTGTCATTGTGCAAGCAGAAGGAAGTTGCAATTGCATCAACTGAATGCATATTTACAAAGAATAAATAAGACAAGAATGAGATAACTACTACAAAGTATAATCAAAACCACGTGTTCCTCGTCTGATGGATGTGTAAAGAGGCGACCATCATAATAACGTTGTGACACAGTGACACAGGCTGTCAGAGCTGTGTGTCTGTCGGCTCGACTTAGAATCCTTCTGACTCCCTAAATCAAACAACATTGCTTGAAATGCCAGATAAACATTTGCATTCACATCTTAGCACTCAAAACGCACACAGTTGCACATTTCCCCTGAGACAGAGAAGCTTGACGAGGCAGAATATCAGCCAAGGAAAGCAGAGGGAAGCTACAGATGGAGCCGAGGCCATGGTCTGGCAAAACCTCCTGTCGCTGGGATAATGTTAAGAGACAGGCTGTGTTGTTCCCTCTGTTCTCCTCAGGGAAGCTGTTCTACTTATTAAACACACTACATCAGGACAACTGAGCCATGATGCTGAGGAATTTAAAGGCCCCCTGAAATTAGAAATGCATTTTTCATGTTGGAGCATCCCGGGGTACCAACTGTAAAAAATGACATTTTAATACATTTCTTTATACGACTTGTCCTTTTCTATTCTTGTACAGTGCCATTTTAGGATGCCAGTGTTTGTATATGGATTGGTCCGCCACTTTGGATATTTGAACTAACATGGGCTGGATTACTGTCACATCTGGGAAAGATATTCATGTTCCCCAGAGGATAAACTGTAATAACTTTGATGATCGCTGGATGTTTCCTCTGACTGTGAGGTTGGCATTTGTGGTTTCAAGTGAAGTGTCTTAACAGTAGTTTGACCACATGCCATGAAATTTGGTACCAACATTCATAATCCCTGGAAAATGAACCCTAATAATTTTGGTGATCCTAAGGCTTTTCATCTACTGCCATCATTAAATCAAATGTTTTTACCGTCTTACCAGTTCTTCAGTATGATATTGTTAAAGTTTTGAGCATGTTAGCCCACTGATACTGATAACCTGCAAAAAAAAGCCACCAGGACACCTCTATCTTTTAAAAAAAGAGTAAGAAAATGGAAATGACAGTCGTCTGAGCATAAAACCAATGATCTGTTGATCTTTACAAATCAAGATGCGATACATTTGTCTAAACGTGGCATCGCTGTCAGTGCTAAAAAAAAAATTGAATTGAATCTGACCTTGAAATCGACAGTTAAAACGAGTCAGGGATTTGGACGATCGTAACGTCCCTATTACTGAACTTCGTCCAAACTTTGTTCCAGGAGTTCGTACCCAACGTCAGCGGATTACAGTGGAAACAAACAACGAGTACACGTTATGTTTGTTGTGTTGCCTCTAATTCTCAGAATGGAAAATGGCTAGAAATGCCATGAAGATGGTGATAAACAGAACAGAGCAATGTAGCAATAGAATGAAAAGACTGACTTTAATAATATTCAGTGACTTCACTCACTGGTTTTATTAACTTGTGTGAGCAAAGCTTTTAAGATCTGTCTATTTATCCAGTTTCCATTTCAATTTTCTGTTGGTATGACAGACAGTCATTTTACATTTACTGTTTTGAGTCAATACATCATGAAGCAGAACAGCCCGGAGGGGAAAGAAATAATGTCAGGAGATTATGTTCCCTCTGAAGGCTCTACCTTTCAGGCCATTCATAATTGATAAGCTCAGCAGATTCTGAGTCAGTATCCAAATCCCATGATGCCTTCTGAAATCATTACATCTTCCCTGAGACTGTAACCTCCCTCCATTGTCATAAAGATGCAGGAGACGGTGTTTTTGTTTTGTGCTGAACTTTCGACCTCGGCGCCGCTCTGTGGGGATTTAGCTCTCCTGGCAGGGTGAATGTTCTGGCCCAGATCTGGCTCAGTGTATTACAGTATAGAAGCAGGCTTAATGTGAAAAAAGAAAATAAACACATAGATTATTCAGGAGTACTTTTTGAACTTTGACCATGCTTCTCCAACCTTCTGTAACCTTTTAGTTCTGAAAAGTTGTTTCTGTTATTTATTTATTTTCTCCTCTGAGGAGACCAAGCTCTGTTTATCTTTTTCAGCTCTGCTTTGCTTTTTTACAGTGATACTGAGGACAATTCACAATCACCAGGACAAAGAATGGACAAATAATGGCTTGATAACAAGCTATGAAAATGGGTTTTTTTGTAACTTGTGTGAACAGACCCTTTTAAAACAGCTTGAATTAAATCCACAGTAAGGTAAGAAAAGAATCTAATACCATGTAAGTGTCTCACATTTGTAGTTAATGGACTAAAGCAAAAAAATGTGATTTGAATGTCTCGCTCGAGGGAAATTTTACAATGGTTTGCCACTTAATGTCACTGTGTGTGTTAATGTAATGCTCTTATAATTCATTTTTTTAGGGGCAATTGAAGTATTAGACCTTGACAGTGATGAAAAAAAAAAGACATTTTGGAAAGAAGAGACACTTAGATCGTGAGGACATTTCTTGAAAGTGAGGATGATTTTTAGAAACTTCTGCAAAGTAAGGACATCCTTCTCTTGACTTTTGAAAGTTACATTTCTTTAGTATGGTGACATTTTTATGAATTGGGTTAATTTTTGGAAAATTAGGACATTGTTTCAGGTAACAACATATTGTCCTGTTCTTCTCTATTCAAGGTTGTTTGAGTGTTAAAATAACTCAGCTTTTCAACAGCCAGCATTCACACTGCAATTTCTTCAGAAATTGCCCTCTCTACATGACAAAGCACTTCTTGACAAACTACCTGAATATCGCACATGTCCTCTTAACAATAAATTAAGATCATACTGCACAAGAATATTGTTTCAGATGTCCTGTACTTTTTATATGTATTGTTATTTATATATGTTGTTGTTGTCAGGGTGTCATCGCAAAAGGGAGTGTGCTCTATGTGGCCTTCCTGTTTAAACAGGGTGATAAATGGTAATGAATTCCACACACGCATACATTTAAATGCATGGGAATAATTTAGCTAGTCATGCAGAAACACACACACACACACACACACAATGTGATACCATGTAAAATAAATTGAATCCATCCCCTTATTCGCATATTAGTTAACTGTGCCATGTACCTGTCATGTTTCATTCTTACTTGTCTGTAAGTGCACACACACACACACACACACACTCACACACACTCCACGCTCCTCTGAAGAAAATGGATTCATACCTAATGTGTGTAATGATGCATATGAAAGTGTCATTTGGACAAACTGAATACAGTAATAACGACATTAGTCATATTAGTTTTGTGTTGTCAGATCTTAACTCGTTAACTTAATTCATTAAATTGATTATGCCGCCCATTTATGTTTTTACACAAACAAAGAAATATCTTCATGTGTAATGATTGTCCAATCAAAGAATTAGTCAGAGACAGAGTTTCACAAAGTTTATAAAGTTTCTCCTAATTCAACTCACTAAACTGAGACATTTTTAAGGGAGTCTGGTGACTTTCTCCACGGGGACAAAGAAGTAGTCTATATTGGTTACTGTTTAGTGTATTTTGAAATTTGACATGTTTAGCGTCAATAAAATGTTTCTTCTTTCATAAATTGAGTGTAAATAGTGAAATCAGTGTAAACAGTGTGTTCAAACAGCTGCTAAATGTTGGCAGGTCAGACTTTAGCACTTTAGACACAGAAGCAGACAGGCTGGTACAGCCATGCTGCCACAAACTGACACTTTCTACAAGGAAACACACAACTTACTGTTTTCATTTAATGCTGAATTTACAAGAAGCTCCAATGATTTAGAATCTGTCAGAGACAGAGTTTCACAATGTTATAAAGCTTGTTTTAACTCAACAACTCTTAAAATCACTACATGAAAGTGAAACAGTTGAAACAGACGGTGTGTTCACAAATCTCAGGGGTATTCTCACCTGTGCTGTCCACTTGGGTTCAGATAAATAACCATTAATGTGAAATATGAAGCTACAGCCAGCAGCAGATTAGCTTAGTTTAGCATAAAGACTGCTGGCAAGAATATGAATACAAATTCAAATCAGTATATACCCTCTAACGCCCAATTAACAGATGCAAAGATAATGAATGTAAACCCATGAAAGAAACACACAAGCACACAGATTCAGTACAATAATGTGTTAAAACTCATCCAGACGATCTATTGTCTGTAATTTATCTCCTTTCTTACTCACACACACAGAAATCAGTGAAGTGTGAGAAATATTCAAGGATGATTAATGGAAACCTCCCGGCTCATATCTCTCACATACACACTCACACACAGTCACACTCACTCACACACAGTCACACAGTTTGCATGCCACCTAATTAATTTCCTCCGAGGAACTTTACATTAAAGCGACTGTGTTTTTTCAAGGTTCACACGTCCAGACTTCATTAATTAGCTGCAGATCCTTCCATGTGCTCACACATACATGCGCACTTACATTTTACACTTGTTTTATTTAGAGCCATACAAAGTACATCCTTTAAGACCTGATACTCATCTAAGAATCTTGTGCAGGCAGTGTTGTGCCTTTGACACATGTTAATTCACCCTGTAGTGCACATCCGACACATCATACCGAAACATTTTAACATTACAAAATGTGCGTTATTGCTAAAGAACAAGAGCAGAGTGAATAAAGAATGACCTGAAAATTAGAAATATTTAGTCTGATATTTTACTTTACGTTAAGGTGCACAAAAAGAGTAACTAATGATTAAGTAATTAATATTTAATAAGTCGTAAGTAGTTTGTGCCCCTCAGCAGCTGGTTCAGGAAAGTGATCGTTATGTCGATTCACAGACATTTATTTACTTTTCATTACCTAATGATTTATTAATGTAGTATCTCTACTATATAATCCTTGAATCGCAGGTATTCAGTAGCAGAATTGCTCATTTACAATTCATGCTGTTCTTGATTCATTCCTCATTCTATCTGTGAGAACTACATGCATTTTTGTGAACCTTGTTGTAAAGCTTTAATCGAGGTAGAGAAACTGATTTGTGTATAAAATTGCTGCTGTTTTCAGCGTAGGATAGTGATAAATCCCAACACCACCCATGTGGGGGTGTACAAAGAAAACAGTGCCCAGTTGCATGAATAAATGTTGGCATTGTATGTTTCTGCAATGTACTTGCAGTTGCACATTTCTGTTTGTGTAGGTTGAATTTTTTTATTAACACTGTGCTTATGCTCTGGTTAGGTTTAAACATTAAAAAACACTTGAATAGGGTTAGGAAAAGATCATGTTTTGGCTTAAAATACCCAGTTTTGTTGCCAAAAAAGACCTCTGGAAAATCTTTAAACCCAACATGGGTCTCTTGCATGGCAGCTGTCTCGCCATCGCACCTAGCTGTCTCGCCATCTCACCTAGCTGTCTCGCCATCGCACCTAGCTGTCTCGCCATCTCACCTAGCTGTCTCGCCATCGCACCTAGCTGTCTCGCCATCTCACCTAGCTGTCTCGCCACCACCATCTGGTCCTCCTCATGATAAGAAAGTGGGCTCATATACATGTAATCTGACTCTATTATGGAACATGAAACAAATCTGTTTATGTGGACTAACACGACTGAATCTCTGTCTGATCTGTCTTGTGGTAGAGTGGAATTGTGGGTAATGTAAATACCAGGTTTTAAAAAGGAAAAACACAAAGATATCTCTGGTTCTGCTGCATCAATTAAAAGCAAATGTTTATATTTCATGTTTTGACCCATGAGAATAAGAATACACACTCATCCTCACATAAGTGACCCAGTTTGCAGCCAGCATGACGCGATGCTGCGAGTTCATTTAATGAAGCAGAGTTACCATCAGAAAAGCTGTTAACCACAAACTTTCAGCAGCAGCGGATACAAAAACTCTCCAGCAGACTTTTAGCTGCTCAGCTCTGTGTTTTTGCCATTAAGGCGTCCGCTGGGAGGGTGGATTGAAGCAAGAAAAGATGAGTACAAATTGACTTCCTGTCACAAGATTACACATGAAAACATGCACGCACACACACACATAAACAGGATTTATGTACATTTGCACGTGCACACTGTCCACACGCAATATGCAAACTCAATCTGAGCATCACAAACAGAGATGGTGGCAGGCAGAGTGTGATTTGAGTGGCTGAACATTAAAAATGCATCAGAAGCCAATTAGCATCTGTATGAGGATCTGTGAGAGAAGAGAAGAAAACACATCAAGAGGAAATAGAGTGAGGGAAGTGGAAACACAAGAGATATGGGCTGCTTTTCATTACTCTAACCTCTCTCCTCTTGTGACCAGGAAATCGCTCCCCCTCCGGCATCATGGAGGATCATCCAATCCCTTAAATGTACCACAAGGAGCGAGATGAGAGGACTTCTTTAAATGGGCAGCGACACTTGATTGATCAAATGTCTGTATTGATCTGGGGGAAGAGTGAACGGTCCTACAGCAGATCAGGAAACTACCTGTGGAACAGAATTTGGCGGCACAAACAGCATCATTTATCTACAGGATATAAACTATTGATTTCTAAATCAATCATAAAAAACACTCTTGTTGCCACTTTCTTCTTTTCCATTTTAAATATGTCTCAGCGCCTTCAGGAGAATCAGTTGAGTTCAAGTTTTCACCTTTCACAAAGCAGCAATTTCCGGTCCACACACACACACACACACACACATATGGTGGCTGGGAAAAACAAAAGAAGAAGAAGACGCTGATGAAGGTATCAACAGGGTGAGTGCTAGAGCAAGAAATACACATTTTTTGACAAATTGAAAAGTTATCCACATTTTCACCGTTCACTGCTTCTTAACTTGTTTGGTTTGTGACATAATAGGTCAGCCGGATGAAGGTCCAGTAGAAACTAGCTGAAACGGTGCGTATCGTCATCTACCGTGGTGGAGTCAGATATACCTCTGTCAATAAACTGATTCTCCCCTGGTGCGTACTGACTGACTGAAAAACCAAAGGAGGCTTAACTGGTTCAAGAACCGTACTGGGCTCAAAGGTTCTCTGTATGGCAGTGGAGCTATACAGCACCTCAACCCAACCCAAAGATCTGCTAAACAACAGCTGAAAAACCAAACTGGGGCCAACTCTTCTTTGATCAGCAGCAGAGCTTTATAGCACCTCAACCGCCACAAAAACTGCTGAAGAACCACTAAGGAGACACCATTTTTCTTAGTTTAACTTTCTATCCATCTGGTTAAGCGTTTTGAAATGGTTCTTAAATAGTGGGTTCTGTGGACATTACCACTCTGTTTGACAGGCCATACAAGTGTGCAGCACCACTTAAGTGCCTGATGTTGCTTTTGACTGGTGCTATGGATCCAAGAACTACTAATTTAGTAGTTTCATCTTGCAAAGACATAAGGTGGCAGAGAGGCGAGGTAGTGTCACCACTAGCCAAATCACATGAAGGAGGGTAAGACAGGGATGGAGGAGGGGAAACCTTTAAGCTCCTCTCTACATGATCTGAGGCCAAAAGAGGTTTTTCCTGCAGAGACGTTATTTTCCTGCAAACACGTCGGTGTCTCATCAAATAAAGACTCAGCTCACTGGAATCCTCCTGAGTTTCACCAAAACACACAAACCACAGAGAGGCAATTTGTGTGCAAATACTGACCTGCCAGTTTTCTGTGTGTGTGTGTGTGTGTGTGTGTGTACCTGAAGCATTAACTTGTAAAAGGGTTTGATGATAGAGGAGGGGGATGTAAACCTGTAATCTCACAGGGCAACGGGTGATGAGAGCGTGTATGTGTGTGCGGTAACGTTCACAGGGGAAAGCATGAAATTGAGGTCAAAATGTTGCACCTCTATAAACAGCTTACAGACTATGAATACTAATAACCGACTTCAAGCGTCTCTGCTTTGAAGAGTGTGTGCTCATTATCGATCAGTATGTTTTTGGTCCGGACTGAATAAAACGGGTTTCAAAAACTTGTTTAAAGCGCGAGCTGACTGCACAAGAAGCGATGTGTAGTTCAATGTAAATGTGCAAATAGTAGAAATATTTCAATCAGTTGTACATACTGAGGGAATACACATTTTAATTGGTTTAAACAGTCCATCAAGATTGGATTTGTACTCTTGTACCAGGGGAGAAAAAAAATCAGATTGTAGCTAAATAGCGAACAGCACATCTGTGTGTTCCTGTGTTGTACAGGCTGCGAAAACATCCCGTCAATCTAATCTAAATCTAAACCTTTTGTCCAAACTTACATACAGAGAAGCTACAAGACGCTCTCCGTGCAATATTAAAGAATATGCCACCTGAATTCATACTCTAGACAACTCGGGGGCAGAAAAATACCAGAGTAGATCAGGTATCACTCAAAAATCACAAAAATCAAAACTTGGAAGCTTAGACGTCTCCGTTTGCAAACGTCAAACACCACAACTGTTTGATTGATCCGCCTCCAAATATTCCACCTCCAACTCTGAAAACAAACGGAGGCTCATAATGACAAACTCGTTCTTTGCACTGATAAAACATAGATTCATCTAAAAGTATTGATCTACTTCAGCAGATGTTAATGATGTTAAAATATGTAGTTTTAGTGCCACCATGTTCCACCACAGCCACCGTACGTGGGGAATTCAAGGATTCACTGAAGTTTTTGTACCTCGGCCAACTGGCTGAGTGAATCTGTTTGTTTAAAATGTAAAAAGGAGGTGATGTGGAGCTTCCAACATGTTTTAAAACATCTAGAACTGGGGCTTTGACTGAAACATCGTCCCCTCTAATTGAGACACAGGAGATATGCAGAGTTTGCCAAAGTGAGATTTTGGTGTCTGGTGTTTACACTGCAGGGAAATGTTCTCCTCACAGGAAGTGATCGACCAGATGTTAGAGTGAAATGCACCCCGAGAGAGAGAGTGTTACACAAAGTTTGACAGGTGTCTTTTACAGAGACAGGTACAGAAGAAGACATCCAGAGGTCATACGCTTCTTCTACGTGTTCTCTGCCACAAAACAACCAGCTCATTTTTAGCAACACGACTCACTCATGACAGAAGTGTTATAAATCCTAGCGATTGCTGTGATATGACCAGCAAAAATCTTCTTTCCTCTGTTTGATATCACTGTAAACTGCATGTTTTAGGGTTTTGGTCTGACGAAACAAGACCTTTGAAGGCTTTTTTGGGTTTCTCTGACCTTGACACGCCAGAGGGTTTGTTTCACAAATCCATCTTGGAAGTAAAAGGTGTTTCAACAAACTCTTGCCGAAGCCGCTTGGGAAAACATCTTTTCCATCAAGAAAAGCCTTCAGTGCTGATCTTTGCTCTTCTTTTTCATGAAGAAATGTTGTCCAGCTCTGATAACACTGCAGCTATGGCAGCATCCATGCTAACCTCTTTACATACCTGTGATCCCGAGAGTCCAGCTGCCTCGTAGGGTAAATTTCATCCCTCACACCAATAACAAAAATACATTCATGCTCTCACATGCAACAGTTACTGTTCCCTCTGTGGATGTAAACCCTGAGAAAAATTAACACTTTTTTTTTGCTTTGCTCTCTCTCTGGATTTAGTGTAATTCATTTATTCCCAACATTGTTATGCTTGTGACCCTTTAATATGCAGCAACGTCTCCTTGCAATCCCTTGCGATAGGTTGCATGAATAATATTTTTCTCTCGCATTGTTTCATTTGAATAACTTTCAGAGGTCTGAAATGGTAAAACAAGAGAAAGTAAAGACGCAAAGAATAGAACAAAGTCCAAAAAATAACTTTTTTGCATTTCTTTCTTTCAGTATTCCCAGTATTGCAGAGTCCCGACCCCCCAGGTTAGAAAGAGCTGCTCTACTTACCAGGTTTTTGAAGGGTTTACTGCTCCTACACGCTCATTTGAAAGAGTAATTCTATGGGTTTTTATTGTTTGTATCCAGAAAATATCAAATAAGCTCAAATGCCGTCTTTCAGGCCGGCGTGCCTGCAGCCCTGCAGCGATGTTTGCTCGGTGGATTAAAGACGTATTGATGTGGCTGCTCACTTCCTCCTGCCTGGCCTGCTCCGGCTCATATATGAATTCATTATATATGAACAGAGACGAGTCTTTGAATTTAAAATGAGGGAGTCAGTTAATTGAGGCTCGCAAACGAACAACATTAGTAAAAGTCACTTCAAAGGGACTTCAAATATGTCCGTCTTCAAAAGAGCAAATTATCAAAGGACTCAGCCTGTGGCTTTGTGTGTGTTCGTGTGTGTGTGTGTGTGTGTGTGTGTGTGTGTGTGTGCGTCATCTTGGACTGTTATATATCGATTGTTCAAATCTTTATCTTTTATCGGCCTGAGGAGTTTTTTCTTTCAGAGGCTCAGAATCTATTTCGAGCTTCTTTATCTGGACTCTGTCGTGTGTTGATGCTTCACAACAGATTCCTGCAGGTTTACAATCTGCACTCACATTATTCTTCTGTTTGGTGCGTTTCCGTGTCTCACACGAAGATAAACTGTTTATTTTTTCAAATCATTGCAAACCTTTAGTTTGAATCAACCCTACTGTAAAGAGGATGTACAGTGATGGAGGCTGTACAAGGACAAAAACTGATCATGTGGTGCCATCTAGTGGTGCTTAGAGAAGAGCTGCAAGAGAGGATTTTATGTAGCACATTTGTCTTGTTTATTTTACTCCTATTGTTTGTGTTTGCATGTCTATGATCCATATTTAGATGAGAGTATTTTATGTGTGTATTGTCACATTGTTTTGAGGTATTTATTTATTTAATTATTCAACTTTTGACTTTTCCTTGCATTACATTACATTAAATAAGTTTATATGATATTATATAATATTACACTATTTAATATTATTGTATTATATTACATCGACACGCAGTGAAATTAAAGCTTTAAAGACTATAGAAGAAAACGCGTATGGTCTGATTTTGTCCTCAGCGAGGTGCCGTTCCCCGGTAACAACGGCAAGCCAGGATTGGCGCCAGCTTTCTAAAAGAACCCGCCTCCTGTTCGGTTTCTTGTTGCTCATTGGTCGACAGCCCCGTTCTTCAAATAAACCCGGAAGACAACAAACATGGAGCTTCTTTGGTGCGTTTCGTTCAGTTTTCAACCAGTTTGTTAGTGTTTCAGCCGCAGATATCACATTATTACAACATCGGAAGAGTAGTTTTATAGCTACAGCGCGAAAAGACACCAGCAGCAGTTCGGCTGAGACGTTAATCCTGGAAAACACTGGGTTTAGCTCCGTGTGGTGAGTTAAAGTGATGATACTTTAATTTGTTTGCAGCCACAGTTTCGCTTTCACCCGAGGATGAATCGTTTAAACCGGGACAGAGTTTGTCAATGCGATGGTGAACAGCAGCTTGTGCACTAACGCAAGCTAAGCTAACGTTAGCCTCATAGGTAGATGAGCATTATGAGAGTTTCATCGGATTATTATAATAAACCTCTTGGTAGCACTTTTAAACATGTATTTGATAAAGTGAAGCAAAGATAAAGTTAAAAGATAAAAACAGTTTATAAAGTTAAAGCTGCGGGATTCATACTGAAGAAAGTCGGGGCAGCCTGTGACCAGATTAACCGCTAACTGCTGCTATTGGCTAGTTAGCTGAGTTAGCCGTGCAGCTAGCAGTCTGCACTGGGAGCTGTGTGGGAAGTGTTGGTGTTTAACCTGTTAATCCTTCACATTCTCTTGATTTTAGTGAAGTTATGTTTGTTTGTTTTATAATCAAAACTCTTACATATTTCACCTTGTAAGAAAGTGAAATGAATAAATCTGTTCAGAGAATCATTATTTTGCCACAATCATTCAGAGACGGTTTATTTTTGACAGCTCTGTGTCTTTGGGGTCTGTTTTTCTGCAGAGGTGATGGCGTCCTCCAGCCGTCCGTCTCTGCTGGGCTCCCGGCGGCTGTCGGTCTACCTGGTGGACTGTTTGAAGACGCCGGCAGACCTGAGACCAGCTGAGAGGCTGGAGCCAGAAGGTGAGCGGCTGACGTGAGAATCCCTCCAGAGACACAACGTCACACGGTCACCTCCTGCAGCTGTCAGGGACGGAGAACGGGTTTTACTTTGGTGCATAGAAAGTTTATCACCTGCAGCTGGTGTTGGCATGATTATGTTGACACTGTACGTCTCAACGTCATAAACCAGATATTCATCATGGAATAAATGACAAAAACATGCATTTTATACTCTCTATGCTCAAAGAGAAGTAAAAATACTGTCTTATTAAGTTTATTTCATCTGGAAGTCACCTTGAATCTTTCTCTATGTATTCTTTGACCCATTACTCCTGTTTGAACCAGTGAATGTTGAGGTATTGTAGCTTTAAAAAGGATTGAATCGATTACCAAACAAGAGATTTTAATACCACAAGTAACAATAAATATAGTGTTTGGGAGTTAATCCCTCCAAAATCTGGAACCAGAATTTTGGGATTATTTAGATCTTATCTTGCATGTGACGCTGTTTCTGAATCGACCCGTCTTGCCTTCAGACTCATCAGTCGGCCCCTCAGTCGTGGCTCTGAAGCAGCCGTCTGCCTGCCTGGTGGACTGCATGAAGACAGAACTGAACGGGCAGACGGTCGATCCGGCAGCAGAATACGCCGGCTTCAAGCTCGAGTTGAAAGAGGAGGAGCAGCAGATAATCCTGAAGCTGGACCGGCAGCCCGACGCTGAAGCAGAAACCAGTTTGTCTAAAGAAGAAACGGGGGCGTGGGAGTGTGACGACAAAACTAAAACCAAAGAAATGACTGAACTGCATCCGAGTCACATGGGGGAAGACGACCACGAACAATATGAGTCCGTCAAAACAGCCACGCACGGTAATTCAGAGGAAGCTGACCAATCACAAAGCAGCCCTTCAGATGTCGTCACCACATCAGAGCAACATGAAGCTGAGGAAGAGGAAGAAGCGGAGTCTGCAGGTGGAGGTAAAAGTTAATTATTATTCTTAAATGATATTAAAAAGGCATGATGGTGCATGATTCTTCAATAGAAAGATCTTTGGGTTTGTAGTTTGTCCAGAATGACAGCAACAGTTGTTGCTCCGCTCAGACCTCAAATTTTCATCAATCAATTAATGAAAACATCATCTGGCATCAGACGTCTGTTTGCTTTCACTCAGGTCGACTAACGATGACGTTTTTTTCTTCTTCTTTACAGCGGCTCTAATCCTTTCATACCATCAACTGTTCCTTGAGCCTTTGTTTGAAAAGTTGTTGGATTAACTGTCACAGAAAAAGAAACAATATAGACTTTTTAAAAGCTTTAATAGATGAATTTATTCCATTTTTGGATGAAAAACAATTCCGAAGCGATTCATCAAAATAGATGAGATTAATTTTGTTTTGATCAGCTGATTAACAGAAGCATCAGTAGCAATTTTCTAGAGACCTACAGATTCTGATTTCCATCTCTTAATTTCGCTCTTCTCCGGCTTCCTAAAGAAAACAAACGTCTCAGCTCAGTGTTACTGAATCATCCTGAACAGAAGCTTAATCATGTATTTCTCTGTTTCTCTCGTCTTTTGTGCCCTCGACAGATGAAAACAGAACAGAGAAGAACCAGCAGGAAGCCAAAACCCGGAGTCACCACTGTGAGCATTGTGGGAAATCCTTCTCGAGGAGAGGCAACGTCATCAGACACCAGCGGCATCACTGCAGCCGGAACCAGCAAGAATCAGGATCAGAACCGACAGAGCAGGAGACTCATTCATGCAACAAATGCAGCCGGACGTTTCGGACGAAACACTGCTTAAGACTGCATGTCCGCGTCCACACGGAGAACGGGGAAAATCAGGAGGGAACCGAAACATCAGCAGAGGCTCCACGAGAGAGAAGTCATGCCTGCGAGCGCTGCGATAAAAAATTCTACTTGTTGCACACCCTCCGACAGCACCTCCTCACCCATACGCGGGAGAAAGCGTACAGCTGCGAGGTGTGTGGGAGGCAGTTTGGGAGACAGGGCAGTCTGAAGGAGCACCAGCTGATCCACACAGGGGAGAAACCATATAAATGCGACCACTGTGGCAAGACTTGTGCCAGGAGAGGAGACCTGAAGAAACACATGCTGAGTCACTCTAAAGAGAGACCACACAGCTGCAGCCACTGTAACAAAAGCTTCAAGCACCAAGCCAAACTCAAGCAGCACGAGCGCGTCCACACGGGGGAGAAACCGTATCAGTGCAAGTTCTGTCCGAAGACGTTTAGAGTCCAGATGTCTCTGGTGACGCACCAGTACACCCACTCAGGAGAGAAACCCTTCAAATGCCCCCAGTGCCCCAAAGCCTTCAGCATGAGGACCAACCTAAAGAAGCACCAGATGATACACAGCGGAGAGAAACCATACAGCTGCTCACACTGCGGCAAGAGCTTCCGGCTCGTGCATCACTGTCTCATCCACGAGCGCCTCCACACGGGGGAGAAACCGTACAAGTGCGACAAGTGCGGGAAAGGCTACTCCCATCCATCAGGGCTGAAGGTGCACCAGTCTGCTCACGAGGAGAAACCGCCGCGCTGCTCCCTGTGTGGGCAGAAGTTCGACAAGCTCGCCAAGCTGACCGATCACGAGTGCCAAGAGACGGCGGAGAAACCGCACCGCTGCTCCCAGTGCGGCAAGTGCTTTACCCAGACTGCAACGCTGAAGAGGCACCAGCTGATCCACACCGGAGAGAAACCCTACGTCTGTAAGGAGTGCGGGAAGCAGTTCAACCACACGAGTAACCTCACCAAGCACCTGCGCATCCACACCGGAGAGAAGCCGTTTGAGTGCGAGCTCTGTAAGAAGGGCTTCAGGCTGCTGCAGCACCTCACACACCACCGGCTCACACACAACAAGAAGGATTAGAGACTCTGAGATTTTGGACTTTTTTATATGGAGCTGGAGGTCGAGTTACAAGGAGGCGTCTTCTGTCAGCATGTTCGACAAAGTTAATCAGCAAAACAGATGATTTCAGTTATACTTCAAGAACAAGATGAAAAGTAGTTTCTGTGCGTTCCCTCCTCTCTAAATGAAAATCAAACACCGTCCTCCTGCTGATCCGTTCACACGGTTCATCTCCTCCAACTCATCTTGTGACATGCAAGTTCCTTTATTATCTACATTATTGCTAGGCCTGTCACGATAATCAATAAATCAATTAATCATACGATAAATTAAAATGAGCTCGATAATTTTGCCGGCCTCGATAATTAACATTTGCATGCTTGTTTGTTTTCCTCGTGTCTCTCACTAGAACCCTCTTGTCAGTCACTAGCCCCATTCACGCAGCCGTTTGCATGCGAGGATACTGCGCCAATTCTCCGCATCCGCCTTTGTGTGAAAGTTTCAGATGCGGTGACGGGTGAAATTTCGCTGCACCTCCGGAGGTATCAGAGGCGAACCGAGCCGGCGGCGCGGAGCGAGGGCGTGTCGATCTGAAGGTGTTGGTGTCTGATAACTCTACAGATCCTTCACTCAACAAAATAAAAATAAATGTCCCACAAAGCAACGTTACAGGACCAAACAACAGGAACGTAGTAACTGGTCGTGTCTTTGGCAACTTATGAGGAAAAAAATACCGCAGTTATTCGTGGAGAAGTGTCTGTCAGCCTGCCGGTCTGACCGACTCTTCGTCACATTTCTGCCCGAAAAACAGCGTCTGTCCCCGGCAAAAAACTTTAACTCACCAAGTGTTTGTCGCGCGACGGTCAGTTAGGCTACTGTTGTCATGGTGACGGTCAGTTACTGTTGTCATGGTGACGGTCAGCCCTCCCGACGAGACTCAGTGAACTTAGTGAACCCCGCGAGTGAAATAGTCAGACAGCGTCCAGTTTACTGATGGCGATTATGTAATTATGTAAATTATAGAAAAACGTAACTTTGTCACTTTCCAGGATGTTTGGTGGGTCAGGATCTCAATCACAACACATTATAACAGCATCCATATGATTATAAACAGACAGCTGGTACATGTTTAGATTAACAGGAGGACACCGGGGAAACACCTTGGAAAAAAACACATACGTCATCATCATCACGTGTACCGTCACGCCTCCACATCACCACAGACAATGGTGCTAACATTGTTGCTGCAGTAAGGAACCGTGGCTGGCCATGGCTCAATTGCTTTGGCCACAGCCTCCATCTTTATTTATTTTGGATATTTAAAATGTCTTTTTCACATTCCAATGTTAAATATTCTTTAGAAATAAAGGTTTATTGATCTTTGAAAGGGTGTAGTTGCATTATTATGCCATTATCATTATATTAGTTGAAAAATGGTCTCAAAGCGACAATATTATCGTTTATCGCAATAATTTCTAGGACAATTTATCGTCCAGCAAAATTTGTTATCGTGACAGGCCTAATTATTGCCAATTAGTATATAAGTTTAAGTAACGTGACCTTATTTAGAAAGTCTAATAAATAATAAACAATCTGAAAACTGATCATCAGTCACATGTCTCCAGCAGGTGGTGCTGTTGCTGCATTCTCCTCAGTGATCTCCAGCTCGTCACACCTGAACTGTGGACACCGCTGAGTGATGGAGGAAGAACTGGGTCAGAGGTCCGATCATCACAAGGTTGCTACGATTGCCTGGAAGTGACTCAAAGTGATGTTTTAATATTCTGTTCTTAGAGAAAATCAGATGAAATTATGGGTTAACACTTAAGTTTTATTAAGGATTAAAGTCGTGATTATTGGAGAATTGAAATGAATTGAAATTAAAGTTTGAGTTTAATAAACACTACTGAAACGTCTTCGTGGTAATAATCATGTAGAAAAAGTAGACGTCTGTCATCAAACAAAATTAAACAATCAAAAAATCTGCTACAAAATTAAAAAATCTATGAAATGACGTAATATAACATCTTTGTTTGTCTTATATGTCTTCAAAGAATATCAACACTCAAACAAGAAGTTTTCAAGGACTTTTATAATCCTTCTCGGGAGAATTTACAGTCAAAATATATTTAAAAAGTGTGTTTTTTCAGCTCTGATGTTATATTCAACAACATCTGTGTCACTTATAAATGTGACAGAGCTCCATTAATATGACACAAACTCGACATTTGAGTCAATAAAGTGAAAACTAGCAAAGATGTTAATGTTTGAAAATGAAAGATTCTATGTTCTGGTAAAAATAAAAAAAATATTCATTAATATCTCTGATATTGTTAATTTCAGCCTGATCCAGTGAAAAATAAGCAGTTGATTATGCTGAGAGTACACAAACAAAGAATCACTGAAGTGACGACTTTAGCCCAAACTTAAAAAAAATCACAAAAAAGTATAGACACGGGATTTTACAAGGTCCCATTAATTTATTAATTCATTTATTTTTTAAATCCATGACATGATCTTGGAACAGTTCTTCTTTCTGTGTGAGTTTTCATGGAATGACACTTTAATAAAACACAGTGATACAATTAATTGCATTTAACAGAAAAAAAACATACAGAGATTGAAATAAAACATAAATTAAAGACACAAAACGTTTCCATAGAATGTTCAGACAACAAAACTGACTTTAATGAGTCGTTGCTGTAATGTTTTTCTTTCCCTCATCAGTTAGTCATCGCTTGAGTCATTACTGGATCATAACTGTAACTGTTGGTTCTGTTTGTCACTGTTTGCTGTGAGAAAACATTCTCGATCAAATGCCGGGAAGTCCTGGAGCTGTGTTTGTGTACATTTTCACAAAGACACACACGGTACAACAAACAGCCTCCACATCGATCAGCTGAGGTTACTCAACACTGATTGGACCGAGCAGACGTGTCCTGATGAGTCACCGAGGGTTCAAATGATCCGACGGCCGCGCTGAAGCAGCATTCAGCGACTCGTCTTCACACAGAGGAACAACGACAGAAACAAAGATGCAGCGACTCGGTCTACTCTTCTGTTTTATCATCGGTGTGGCTTCAGTGGTGAGTCTCACGACACCGACGATCTTTAATACGTTAAGATTTACAAACTGGTTCTCCCAAACATATAATTGGATATTGACTGAAGTACTGTACTTGAGTACAATTTTGAGGTACTTTGTACTTCACTTGTTTAGTTCTATTTTCTGCTACTTTGTACTTCAACTTCACATCATTTTACAGGCAAATATTGCACTTTTTACTCCGCTTCATTTATTTGAGAACTTCAGTCATAGTTACTTTGCAGATTGCACTCTGCTTCAGAGACAAAGGAGCAAAATGTTAGATTATTTTATCGTCTTCATGATTAGAAAAATGCTTATTTTCAGATCTGATAATTGTTCAACAGATACATGACTTTTTACATTTTTGATGTTTAGGTACACTTAATATGAGATACTTTTACTCAAGTACTATTTGTTTGGGTGGCTTTGAGTTTTACCAAAGTAATATTTTAACATGATATCTTCACTTTTAGTCAAGTATGACTTTAGGATTGAATAAGTGTTTGTCTTTTGTTACAGAATCCCTGTCACATGAAATTGTAATATTTTTTTATATTTTTATTTTGCTCATGGTATCTTAAACTACATTAGAGATGAATACTGAAATAAAAACATTAAGTATTTTTCTACTGGTCCGTAAACATCTGCACTCTCTGTCTGTTTTGAGGCTGTCGACCCGAGAGGAGCTCGTCCAGTGGAGCAGGGCACCAGAAGTGAGAAATGTGCCTCTCAGAGGGAGTGGCCTTTCTGCACAACTGACGAATGGGTACGAGTCCATCTTTACTCTTTCACATTGATGACGTAAAATTTCCTGAGCTCAGATTTCATCCTCATGCTCTTCTCTCTTGTGGAAACACAAATTATTTAAAGTTAAAGTTTTCTTTTGAGCTGTAAGTAATGAGGAATATCCCCTTTCCATCTCTTCAGGGCCCTAAATGCCCGTCGGGCTGCAGGATCGAGGGTCTGATGAACAAATACGACCACAGTCTGCTGAAGAGGATCGAGAAGATCCGCAGCCTCCTGGATCAGAACACGGCCAAGCAGCGCTCCGCCGACCTGGCTACCAAACAGACCTACGACTACCTGAAAGACAAACTCACCACCGATGCTGGTGAGTTCAACTTTAACTGAACAAGGAGACGTTTTTAGATTTATGTTGGTGTTAAAGTTGACGCAGAATTTAACACCAAACTCTGGTCGAAGTCTGAGTGTTTGCCAGGTGTCAGTCGGTCTGGGTTAGGGTTAAGATTCACGCTCTCTTCCTCCACCAGGTCACAACACCAACTACTACGACTTGGCCCAGAATCTGCGCCAGAGGATCACAGACATGAAGATCAAGATCGACCGCCAGCTGAGGATCCTGGCCGCCCTGAAGGATCGAGTCAAAGACCAGGTGGTGGAGATGCAGAGGCTGGAGGTACGGAGACACGACGAGAAGACATGTTTACATTTATTAATATTCACTGAATGTGTTGTAGTCGACTTGGTCTGTTTACTTTGAGAATTTAAACTCGATGGAGCTCATTTCCGACTCTTTGTCTTCTGTCAGGTTGATATCGATATTAAGCTCCGTTCCTGCAAAGGATCCTGCCAAGGCTACTCCGAGTTCCAGGTGGACCACGAGAGCTACGTGGAACTGGACAAACAGGTAAGGCATATTTACAAAATGCTAACGCGATGAGGTTTCTGATCAATTATCATCTGTTATGTGGATATAATGACTGAGTGGGTAAAGTAATTGAACAAGTAGAACAGGCTGGTAAGTTCAGAAAATGACATCACTTTACTGTAATGCAGCCTTTAAAACCAGGAAAAGACAACACTTATGACATATCACCATATAGTCTCATTATGTACCAGCAAAAGTAAAACTGAAAACACCAAACATCGTAACAAATCATTTTGATAGTGCTGGTGCCCAAAATCAGGCTTTGTATTGTCTTTTAGTGAGAAGCCACTCTGTTTCTGTCTGTTTCCCAGATTAACCAGCTGGACTCCCAGTCGGCTCAGAGCAGAGCAGAGTCCGTGAAGACGCTGTACGTGATGAAGAGCCGGCCGCTGCAGGACCAGATCGTGGACAGCATCTACAAGTCCAAGGACACAACCGGATCTGTGGCAGCACAGCGGAGAGAAGACGTGTTCAATGACGTGAGTGACACGTTATGTTGGTTCGCGAAGGACACCGCAAACAAATCCCATGAAAAAAAACAAAACCTACAATGTGTTGGTTTGTAACTCAACACTTCTGACGGTTTCAGACTTTTTCAATACCGTCCTGAAGTGAAAGTAGACCGTCCCCAAATCAAAGTGTTGTATTCTTTAGTTATTATTGGATCTTGGTGCATCTCTGTATCCTGCCACCATTTTGGATTTATAACGCCATATCTCAAAATAACCAAGAGATTCAAAGATGCCAATCAACTGGCATTGTGCTCAAAGCTTTGGGGGTCCACTACCTGGTGTACTCCACATCGCAGCTTCACTTAGCTAATGGTTTGCTACTGAGGCTACCTCTCCTGGTCGTCCCGTCATCCCTTGGTAGTAGAAGGCAAAGATATGATATCACATTATTTCGCTTATGGTATGACAGGTTTTGCTCTTTGCAAGAAAACACTCCAGTTCATGAACCATGACCACTCATGCTCAAGTTATTCATCCTTTTCGTCCCCAGGTGCCTATGGTCCAGTTGGTCCTTGGGGAGGAAGGCTCCAGTTCATCCCCGGCAACCATCTCCAAGGTCCATGGTACTTCCTACTCTTCACCTACATTCCCATCATCCTCCTCGTCCTCCTCGTCCTCCTCCTCGTCCTCCTCGTCCTCCTCCTCCTCCTCCTCCTCCTCCTCCTCCTCCCCCTCCATCACTGAGCACGGAGGCAGCGGCGTTTTGTTCGGTACAGGTGGAGGGCTTCCAGGCCACAGCAGCTCCGGTACGACCCACATGTCCACACAAACCATCAGTTGCACCAAAAGCACCAGGAGGATCGTCGTCCACACCAAGGACGGGCCGGTGGAGAGAGTGGAGGAGGTGTATGAGGGAGGCCCCGAGTGTCAGGCCCTGGCAGACAGTACCAAGGGAGGGATGAGCTCCTTCTTCCCAACCCTCAGCCACACCGGTGGTGCCAAGGGAAGCATCTTAGGAGATGCCAAAACTGGGTTTGGGGACCCTTTTGCCGTTGATGGGATTGACCTCGGCGGGTTTATGACGGACAATGCAGAAGAAGACGTTCCAGATTTCCACGCCCGGAGTGTGAAGACCAGGCGTGTCGAGCGGCAGGCAGATTATATAGGAAAAGGTACCGAAACATCAGACGTGGAGTAAAATCTGTAGGGGCCACTACAGCGCAGTCAGCTAGACAGCATGCTTTAGCGTCAGCTAGCTTGCTAGCTAGCCCTTTGTACCAAAAAATGAAGTGAACATAGTAATTGTTATTGTTTGTTACTCAAGCTTAAAGATTTTCACATTCACTATGATGTATTAGATAATCACTGAGGACTTTGCTGTCATTGTGAATAGAAACTAAAGACTATGCGAAGTTCTTTTGCACCCACAAAATTTCAAATGCAGATTGACAAAAATGGGTTGAGTAAAAGCTGGTTTTAGCAGTTAAACTGAGGTGAAGCACGCTTACAACTCAGGTTCAGGAACTGCAGATGGTAGAAGCACGCAGATAAATCTTGGACAAAACTCAGAAATATCTGATATACCCAGAAATATCCCAGAGCACATGATCTTTTTGTCCTCATTAGTAGCGCCAGCCATATTTCTATGTGCCAAAAAGTCGTGCTGATTCTCTGGATGCAGATTGACGGGGGTTAATTAGGGAAAGAGACCGTTAGCACTTTCATCATTTAGCAGTCAATTTAAGCTAGCCGAGCCAAGGTGGTCCAAGCTAACTCGCGGTTTGCGGTGTGCCCCTCTCTGTTTGCAGATTGTGTCGAAGCCTACCAGAACCATCTGAAAGGGGAAACAAACGGCCTGTTTAACATCAGACCCGGTGGCACCGGCTCCACACAGGTAGTGGAGGTTTACTGCCAGCAGGAGGGGCTTATGGGTGGGTGGTTGTTAGTCCAGCAAAGAGAGACTGGCGCGCTTAGCTTTAACCGCACCTGGGCCGAATATCGCACCGGGTTCGGCTCAGTCGACGCAAAGGGCAAGGGGGAGCTCTGGTTGGGCAACCAGAACCTCCACCTGTTGACCAATCAGGGTGAGACCATGCTAAAGGTGGAGCTGGAGGATTGGGAAGGGGGTGTAGCTAGTGCTGAGTACATAATCCAGGTTGGCTCAGAGGAGGAGGGGTACCCGCTGCATGTGTCGGGGTACACCGGGGATGCCGGGGACGCTCTGGTGATGCCTAAGTCTGATATGGCATCTTACCTGTCGCACAACGGGATGAAATTCAGCACTTTTGACAAAGACAATGACAAGTGGGAGGAGAATTGTGCAGAGATGTACGGGGGTGGGTGGTGGTACAACAACTGCCAGTCAGCTAACTTGAATGGGATGTATTATAAAGGCACGTACGACCCGGAGAAAAACTCACCATATGAGATTGAAAACGGAGTTGTTTGGGTGACGTATAAAACGGCTAATTACAGCCTGAAAACTGTCAGGATGTTTATCCGATCTGCCGCTTTTTAATAGGACATATAAAGAAATGATCAATACACACCTTTAGACACAGTATCTATTTAAACCCCAAGAAAATGTGCTTACAAAACAGGCAACAGGCGCAAAAAACAGGACATGTTAGAGGCCAAAAATCAAAGGTGGTTTCAGACCTTCAGACTGTTGATCTGTTCGTAAATCATTCTGAGATTTCAAAATCATGTCAAACAGTGTCAGTTTGTCCCCGTGGGTGTTTGTGTTGATTTTTGCTCATGTAAATGTCACTGACCTCTTTGTGAGGATTTTCTGATCAGTGTTGTTGGAACGACCTGATGTTTCAACAGTGTTCAACTCTGTATGGAGAAATGACTGACCTCTGCTCAACGAATAAAGATTCAATGTTCACTTCAGCTACTCTGGTTTGTGGTGTTATTTTAGTTCAAACTCTTTAACGTGTGGTGGTGGGCAGATATTTGGAAGCAATATTTAACTATCTAAGTTGGAGTAGCATGTCTCAATCACCAGGTGCCAGACCCCCAAAGCCTTGTGCATAATTCAGATTTTAATATTATTTTTGTATTTCTTCGTTATTTTGAGATATGGCATCAGAAATTTAAAATTGCGGAGGGAAGAGAGAAGTATCCTTGATTCTCAGAAAACCAGACGGGTAAAAATCTATCAATATTTTTCAACTAAATAAGAGATGTTAGAAATGTGGAACTGTGGACTGAAAATGCATTTGTGCAATCCTTATTTTATGCATTGTGTTACAACCCAGCTCGTTAGGGAAAAGGAAGCAACATAAAACCAGATGTTAAGGTTGGAATATAAATCATTTATTCGCCAAAGTTTATCAAAGGAGAACAATACCAAAAACAGAGGACGCTAAAAGGGGGAAAAAGGCCAGTGGATGCTGCTCAAATCAACAAATAATTATAACCAAAAGAGACTCCGATTCCAGAGTTCTGTCAATTTAACAAGACAAACAATGAAAATAAAACCCACCCCGACCTCGTCTGGTAATGGCGATAAACAGAAATACAAAGTGAACAGCACCCCTAATACTGTTGACAACTAACACAGGAAACCGTCTAATGTATGCAGTCGCCGTAGCAAATGTACTTACTCTGGCCCAGTACCCCCGACACAAACCACAGTCCACAATACTGCACACAACTGTCCAAACAAAGTGAGGCGAGCTGACCACCGGGATCAGTCGCCCCGACTGACAAGCCGACAGATCGTTGAAAACTCCAGTCCCTGATTGTCGACCTCGGATTGGCGCACCTGCACCGGACGGAGCCGCACCAATCAGAACCTGCCACTGGCCTGGGAGTCAAGGGAGGAGCCTGATCCGGGGCCGGAGAGCGACTGAGCAGGAGAGGGAGACCAAAAAAAAGGAGACAAGGCACATACAACACATGCAGGGCCGTAACAATTGTATTTGCTGTTATGTTTTTGTCTTTACTGTCTTTCACTCATCAGTTAGTCATCACTTGAGTCTGAACTGAACTGTCGCTGTGTTTGTGTACATTTGCACAAAGACACACACGGTACGACAAACAGCCTCCACATAGATCAGCTGAGGTCACTCAACACTGATCGGACCGAGCAGACGTGTCCTGATGAGTCACCGAGGGTTCAAATGATCCGACGGCCGCGCTGAAGCAGCATTCAGCGACTCGTCTTCACACAGAGGAACAACAACAGAAACAAAGATGCAGCGACTCGGTCTACTCTTCTGTTTTATCATCGGTGTGGCTTCACAAATGGTGAGTCTCACGTCACCGACGATCTTTAATACGTTAAGATTTACAAACTGGTTCTCCCAAACATATAATTGGACATTGACTGAAGTACTGTACTTGAGTACAATTTTGAGGTACTTTGTACTTCACTTGTTTAGTTCTATTTTCCACTACTTTGTACTTCAACTTCACATCATTTTACAGGCAAATATTGTACTTTTTACCCCGCTTCATTTATTTGAGAACTTCAGTCATAGTTACTTTGCAGATTGCACTCTGCTTCAGAGACAAAGGAGCAAAATGTTAGATTATTTTAACGTCTTCATGATTAGAAAAATTCTTATTTTCAGATCTGATAATTGTTCAACAGATACATGACTTTTTACATTTTTGATGTTTAGGTACACTTAATATGAGATACTTTTACTCAAGTACTATTTGTTTGGGTGGCTTTGAGTTTTACCAAAGTAATATTTTAACATGATATCTTCACTTTTAGTCAAGTATGACTTTAGGATTGAATAAGTGTTTGTCTTTTGTTAGAGAATCCCTGTCAAATGAAATTGTAATATTTTTTTATATTTTTATTTTGCTCATGGTATCTTAAACTACATTAGAGACAAATACTAAAATAAAAACATTAAGTATTTTTCTACTGGTCCGTAAACATCTGCACTCTCTGTCTGTTTTGAGTCTGTCGACCCGAGAGGAGCTCGTCCAGTGGAGCAGGGCACCAGAAGTGAGAAATGTGCCTCTCAGAGGGAGTGGCCTTTCTGCACAACTGACGAATGGGTACGAGTCCATCTTTACTCTTTCACATTGATGATGTAAAATTTCCTGAGCTCAGATTTCATCCTCATGCTCTTCTCTCTTGTGGAAACACAAATTATTTAAAGTTAAAGTTTTCTTTTGAGCTGTAAGTAATGAGGAATATCCCCTTTCCATCTCTTCAGGGCCCTAAATGCCCGTCGGGCTGCAGGATCGAGGGTCTGATGAACAAATACGACCACAGTCTGCTGAAGAGGATCGAGAAGATCCGCAGCCTCCTGGATCAGAACACGGCCAAGCAGCGCTCCGCCGACCTGGCTACCAAACAGACCTACGACTACCTGAAAGACAAACTCACCACCGATGCTGGTGAGTTCAACTTTAACTGAACAAGGAGACGTTTTTAGATTTATGTTGGTGTTAAAGTTGACGCAGAATTTAACACCAAACTCTGGTCGAAGTGTGAGTGTTTGCCAGGTGTCAGTCGGTCTGGGTTAGGGTTAAGATTCACGCTCTCTTCCTCCACCAGGTCACAACACCAACTACTACGACTTGGCCCAGAATCTGCGCCAGAGGATCACAGACATGAAGATCAAGATCGACCGCCAGCTGAGGATCCTGGCCGCCCTGAAGGATCGAGTCAAAGACCAGGTGGTGGAGATGCAGAGGCTGGAGGTACGGAGACACGACGAGAATACATGTTTACATTTATTAATATCCATCATTGTTGGGTTTAGCAGTCATTCAGTAATGTTGAGTAACTTAAACTGAATACAATTGAATTTTACACGGTCCTAAAAAACGATATACAGATGTAGCTTTAGCTTAGGTTAGCTTTTAAGCTAGCGTTACTTGATGTAGCTGTTTGTCTACACACATTCAATGTGGAGTTAACAGATTTTAGTTTTTTGGCTCTGCTTTTTTAGGAATCACAAATTAAAGAAGCTGTTTTCACAGGAATTATATTTTTCTCTTTATCATATTTTGTTTTCAGTAAAACAGACATTAAAATGTCAGTTTGTACTAAATATGTAGGTGAGCCACTGCATTTTGCTTTTGTCGGGCAGACGTCTCAACTTTGATTTGTTAGCACAGATTTTTAACACAGTTGTAGTCCGACTTGGTCTGTTTACTTTGAGAATTTAAACTCGATGGAGCTCATTTCCGACTCTTTGTCTCCTGTCAGGTTGATATCGATATTAAGCTCCGTTCCTGCAAAGGATCCTGCCAAGGCTACTCCGAGTTCCAGGTGGACCACGAGAGCTACGTGGAACTGGACAAACAGGTAAGGCATATTTACAAAATGCTAACGCGATGAGGTTTCTGATCAATTATCATCTGTTATGTGGATATAATGACTGAGTGGGTAAAGACAAGTAATTGAACAAGTAGAACAGGCTGGTAAGTTCAGAAAATGACATCACTTTACTGTAATGCAGCCTTTAAAACCAGGAAAAGACAACACTTATGACATATCACCATATAGTCTCATTATGTACCAGCAAAAGTAAAACTGAAAACACCAAACATCGTAACAAATCATTTTGATAGTGCTGGTGCCCAAAATCAGGCTTTGTATTGTCTTTTAGTGAGAAGCCACTCTGTTTCTGTCTGTTTCCCAGGTTAACCAGCTGGACTCCCAGTCGGCTCAGAGCAGAGCAGAGTCCGTGAAGACGCTGTACGTGATGAAGAGCCGGCCGCTGCAGGACCAGATCGTGGACAGCATCTACAAGTCCAAGGACACAACCGGATCTGTGGCAGCACAGCGGAGAGAAGACGTGTTCAATGACGTGAGTGACACGTTATGTTGGTTCGCGAAGGACACCGCAAACAAATCCCATGAAAAAAAACAAAACCTACAATGTGTTGGTTTGTAACTCAACACTTCTGACGGTTTCAGACTTTTTCAATACCGTCCTGAAGTGAAAGTAGACCGTCCCCAAATCAAAGTGTTGTATTCTTTAGTTATTATTGGATCTTGGTGCATCTCTGTATCCTGCCACCATTTTGGATTTATAACGCCATATCTCAAAATAACCAAGAGATTCAAAGATGCCAATCAACTGGCATTGTGCTCAAAGCTTTGGGGGTCCACTACCTGGTGTACTCCACATCGCAGCTTCACCTAGCTAATGGTTTGCTACTGAGGCTACCTCTCCTGGTCGTCCCGCCATCCCTTGGTAGTAGAAGGCAAAGATATGATATCACATTATTTCACTTATGGTATGACAGGTTTTGCTCTTTGCAAGAAAACACTCCAGCTTATCTTAAGGAAGAGCTGTCCATAATCTATAATTCACACAAAAACACCCCACCTTTTCTAGAACCATGACCACTCATGCTCAAGTTATTCATCCTTTTCGTCCCCAGGTGCCTATGGTCCAGTTGGTCCTTGGGGAGGAAGGCTCCAGTTCATCCCCGGCAACCATCTCCAAGGTCCATGGTACTTCCTACTCTTCACCTACATTCTCATCATCCTCCTCGTCCTCCTCCTCTTCCTTCTCCTCCCCCTCCATCACTGAGCACGGAGGCAGCAGCGATTCGTTCGGTACAGGTGGAGGGCTTCCAGGCCACAGCAGCTCCGGTACGACCCACATGTCAACACAAACCGTCAGCTGCACCAAGAGCACCAGGAGGACCGTCGTCCACACCAAGGACGGGCCAGTGGAGAGAGTGGAGGAGGTGTATGAGGGAGGCCCCGAGTGTCAGGCTCTGGCAGACAGTACCAAGGGAGGGATGAGCTCCTTCTTCCCAACCCTCAGCCACAGCGGTGGTGCCAAGGGAAGCATCTTAGGAGATGCCAAAACTGGGTTTGGGGACCCTTTTGCCGTTGATGGGATTGACCTCGGCGGGTTTATGACGGACAATGCAGAAGATGACGTTCCAGATTTCCACGCCCGGAGTGTGAAGACCAGGCGTGTCGAGCGGCAGGCAGATTATATAGGAAAAGGTACCGAAACATCAGACGTGGAGTAAAATCTGTAGGGGCCACTACAGCGCAGTCAGCTAGACAGCATGCTTTAGCATCAGCTAGCTTGCTAGCTAGCCCTATGTACCAAAAAATGAAGTGAACATAGTAATTGTTATTGTTTGTCACTCAAGCTTAAAGATTTTCACATTCACTATGATGTATTAGATAATCACTGAGGACTTTGCTGTCATTGTGAATAGAAACTAAAGACTATGCGAAGTTCTTTTGCACCCACAAAATTTCAAATGCAGATTGACAAAAATGGGTTGAGTAAAAGCTGGTTTTAGCAGTTAAACTGAGGTAAAGCACGCTTACAACTCAGGTTCAGGAACTGCAGATGGTAGAAGCACCCAGATAAATTTTGGACAAAACTCAGAAATATCTGATATACCCAGAAACATCCCAGAGCACATGATCTTTTTGTCCTCATTAGTAGCGCCAGCCATTTTTCTATGTGCCAAAAAGTCGTGCTGATTCTCTGGATGCAGATTGACGGGGGTTAATTAGGGAAAGAGACCGTTAGCACTTTCATCATTTAGCAGTCAATTTAAGCTAGCCGAGCCAAGGTGGTCCAAGCTAACTCGCGGTTTGCGGTGTGCCCCTCTCTGTTTGCAGATTGTGTCGAAGCCTACCAGAACCATCTGAAAGGGGAAACAAACGGCCTGTTTAACATCAGACCTGGCGGCACCGGCTCCACACAGGTAGTGGAGGTTTACTGCCAGCAGGAGGGGCTTATGGGTGGGTGGTTGTTAGTCCAGCAAAGAGAGACCGGGGCGCTTAGCTTTAACCGCACCTGGGCCGAATATCGCACCGGGTTCGGCTCAGTCGACGCAAAGGGCAAGGGGGAGCTCTGGTTGGGCAACCAGAACCTCCACCTGTTGACCAATCAGGGTGAGACCATGCTAAAGGTGGAGCTGGAGGATTGGGAAGGGGGCGTAGCTAGTGCTGAGTACATAATCCGGGTTGGCTCAGAGGAGGAGGGGTACCCGCTGCATGTGTCCGGGTACACCGGGGATGCCGGGGACGCTCTGGTGATGCCTAAGTCTGATATGGCATCTTACCTGTCGCACAACGGGATGAAATTCAGCACTTTTGACAAAGACAATGACAAGTGGGAGGAGAATTGTGCAGAGATGTACGGGGGTGGGTGGTGGTACAACAACTGCCAGTCAGCTAACTTGAATGGGATGTATTATAAAGGCACGTACGACCCGGAGAAAAACTCACCATATGAGATTGAAAACGGAGTTGTTTGGGTGACGTATAAAACAGCTAATTACAGCCTGAAAACTGTCAGGATGTTTATCCGATCTGCCGCTTTTTAATAGGACATACAAAGAAATGATCTATACACACCTTTAGACACAGTATCTATTTAAACCCCAAGAAAATGTGCTTACAAAACAGGCAACAGGCGCAAAAAACAGGACATGTTGGAGGCCAAAAATCAAAGGTGGTTTCAGACCTTCAGACTGTTGATCTGTTCGTAAATCATTCTGAGATTTCAAAATCATGTCAAACAGTGTCAGTTTGTCCCCGTGGGTGTTTGTGTTGATTCTTGCTCATGTAAATGTCACTGACCTCTTTGTGAGGATTATCTGATCAGTGTTGTTGGAACGACCTGATGTTTCAACAGTGTTCAACTCTGTATGGAGAAATGACTGACCTCTGCTCAATGAATAAAGATTCAATGTTCACTTCAGCTACTCTGGTTTGTGGTGTGATTTTAGTTCAAACTCTTTAAGTTGGAGAAGCATGTCTCAATCACCAGGTGCCAGACATCAATATTTTTCAACTAAATAAGAGATGTTAGAAATGTGGAACTTTTCTGATTGTCTTTCTTCTGTGACTAAAAATGCATTTGTCCAATCCTTATTTTGTGCATTTTATTTAAAAATGTGATATTATTTACCCTGGAATAGTTTAATTAAACAGTCTACAGATTTAATTGTATGTAAATATAGACCCATTTTTCTAAATAGTGGCCCTTTGGAGCGTAACTTCCACTGCAGGTGGATAGATGTATTTTTAGTTGTAGAAAAAAACTTTAAGAAAAATGTTTTGTGTACATGATATTTAAGGCTTAAATGTTCATAACTTACTTTTTTGAAAAATAGTTTTTACCTGCCTGGTTTTCTCAGAATGAAAGGATTTAACAGTTATTCCTGAATCACTTTTCATGCCACTGATGCGTGATGTAATTCCTTCAAGATAACACATATTGAAAAAAGTTATTGTAGTGATATTTTAAGTGTTAAACAGTCTTGAAAAACCTCATTGTAGTGATATTTTACTTGTTTAACAATATTGAAAAAAGCTGTCCTGATGTCCTGTTAATTGTTTAATAGTCAAAACAAACATGAAAGAATTGGGTACTTTGTGATTTAGTTATTCATGCATGAAAGGGCTATATAACACAACAAAACACTTATGTTCATACCAATACAAAAAAATATTGACCTATATTGTTACAACATAAACTATTGACCAATTTCATAAATGTTAATTGTGAATTGTCTTAAGACCTGTTCCTATAATTTGTCTTTGACTATTAAAGTATTTATATTTAATATATACTGCATACAAAGTGTTTGTCAAAAACAAAACATTTATTATTCTTTGCAATGTGTTTTCAGACATAAACAGAACTTTAATATTAAAGTGATCTCAATTCAAATCACCTATGTGTTGACTTATTGTAGTAGAAATATACCTTTACACTCTCACCAAAAATAATTTGCTGAGAACTGTGACTTATTTATGTATTTTAATTACATGTTAATCTAATTTTATTACACAAGTTCAATGTAAAGTGTCACATTTAATGCAATTGTTTTCTTTACTGTTGAATAATTTTAAATGACTTAGTCTGATTAAATTAAATTAATACATTCAATTTTTAATTTTCTATTCAATTATGAAAAACAAAGTTAAGTTGAACGTCTGCATGAACTCCGAACATTGTCAAACATAAGAACATAAAACTGTTGATACATGAAGGAAATAACATTTGTTTTCAATTTAAAAGTCAAATTGAAAACAAATGTTATTTCTTTCATGTATCAACAGTTTTATGTTCTTCTTTTACAATTTTACGTAAAGGTCCTCACATACCCCAAATAACCCTTCTTCAGAAATGCTCTCAGTTTGTTCTCACTATCACAAACAATAAATAAAATCTTACCTATTACCTACCTTTCATTTCTCAAACGTCCTCACGATTCACAAAGCTGCTCATTTTCTTAAAATCTGCCAACTTTTCAGAAATGTCCTCAGTTTTCCAACACTCAAAAATAATTTTTCATCTAATTTCGTTACACAAGTGTCTCAGTTAATGCAATGTTTTTCTATCATGTTGAGTCGATGTGAATAAACTAAATAAGTCTGGTTAGATTAAATTAATACGGACAATTTCTACATAAAGTGTTCATTCAGTTTGCCCAGTTGGTAATCGAGTTTTGTTTAAAGGCAGTTTGATCTTTTCACTGAGGAAAAATCACAGTTGATGTGAGAAAAGTACCAAAAAATGAAACAAACATCAAAAGTAGGAGATGAAATCATTAAAAACAATCTGAACTTCAGAGCAGTGACAGAATACAAACACCGCTGCAGGTCACATTTTATCTTTGCAACATGGTGTTTGAACTGTACCTCAGCTGAAGCTGAACCGACCCACAGTCCTGCTTGTGTTTGTCTGTCTGCAGTGTGTGTGAGGCTGAAGCAGCAGCATCAAGATGGCAAACAGCCTCGCAGGAAAACGTACAAAAAGCAACAATGCCGAGGGAAAAAAGACGTCCCTCTGTGTTCAGATGATGACTGGGTAAGACACACAGCTGCACTTTATATTCCATATGAAACTCTGTCGGGCTGAGCAGCATGGCATCTAAATGATATCGCACTATTTTTGATTTATCGCTTAATATAAATAACTGCTTTAATGTCCTCCAAAGCACTAAATTGCTCAGTCGCTCAGGAGTTTTTCATTTTTCAGGAGAACTTTCTGTCAAGAGATTTTTTTTTACAAAAACACACTTCAACACAATTCCTAGAGAATTTTTTTCTTTTTTTAGGAGAAAGTTGTTTTTTTTTCTTTTGGGAATCTGAGTGAAAACATCTTTTCAGGAGAAAAAAACATTGTGTGAATTTTTTTTTTTTCACAACATGGGGCAGTTGTCAAAAAAGTATTACATATTTATAGGTGAGTATCTAAAAACAAGCACAAACATAAAAAAACTGTCAACAAAACACAAATAACCTGAAAAGAAAGAGGGAAAAAAATTATTGTGAAAGAAATTGAATCAAACATGAATCTTTTATTTATTTATTTATTTATTTTTCATGTGTTTTCATAGATTTTTTTTTTTTTTTTTCAGGAAATTAGAAAGATTATCTGGGCAAAACTTCTTTCAACAGTTCTTAAGTCACAAACACAGGAGAGAGAACAACATAGTTTCATCTGTCGCAGTATATTTATGGTTATTGATCTCCAAAGCTGCTGGTTAATTCTCTCGGACGTTCTTGTAAACCCTCATGTTCTCCAAAGGTCTCTAAATGCCCGTCTGGCTGCAGACTCCAGGGTTTGATCTCAAAGATGGAAAGCGAGGTGGAGAGAAAGCTGGCGAAGGTGTGTGAGACAGCAAAGACGTATGAAGACGTGACTGAGAAGTCCATGAAGGCGATGACGCACATCTACAGCTACAACCGACGAGTCATAGTCAACAGATACAGTAAGACTGACTGTGACTCGCTGACTGTGTTTGATTTGGTTCGCTGGACAAAATACAATAATTGAATATTTGTCTGCAGCTTCAGAGCTGAAGTTCGTAGAACAAGCGGAAGGATTGGCCAAGAATCTCACGTCACTACAGAAACGGTCGTTCAGGCTGTCGCAGGAACTCGACGAGCTGCGCCGCAACGCCCAGAAACAACTGGAGGACTTGTATCGCACTGAGGTGAGGCGTGACGAGAGGTTCATTCAACGTCAAAAGGGTCTATAGTGTTGTTTATTTTAAATCCTTAAAGCTGCACTAATCCGTTCTCTTTGTTTTATTACCAACACATCAAATCACCACATGTAATATGGAAGATGGTGCTTGCGATGACAATATTCCCGTCAGTTCTGTGGAGTGTTTTAGCCTCTTTCAGCTCATTGTTTTGGTTTTACTGCCTGCAACTTTACTGTTTTTGTTTGAGGCAGGCATTTGTCTTTTTTTCACAGGTTTCACACATAATCAAAAACATTTCAATATTTTTTTCCCCCTCCAGAAAGTTTTTTTCCTCGGTGTCTCAAACAAAACATTTCAGCAGAAAACTTATTTTTTTCATGTGTGAATTTTTTTTTTTCCAGAGAACAATCTCCAACTATTTTTTTTTCACCCGGTTTCAATTTTTTTTTTCTATTCCCCCTCAATAAAACTTTTTTTAGTCAGGGCCATGCATAAAAAACAAGCTCCTGAAAAGAAAAGTTTTCACTTGGTTTCACTTTTTTTTTTTTCCTCTTTGGAAACCTATTTTAAAAACTCGTTTTACACATGAAAAACAAAAAAGACTTTCTCAAGATTTTTTTTTTTCACTTTAAATTTTTTTTTCTTTGCTCCCTCCGGAAACTTTTTTTTCACTTTGTTTCACACACAATTGTTTTTTCCCCCTTCCGGAAAAAAAATTCTCCAATTTTCTAAAATCTTTTCTGTGTCACACATGAATAAAAAACTTTTTCTCCTGAAGTTTTTTTCCATTTGGGTTAAAACATTTTTTTTGTCTTTTCCCCCTGTAAAGTTTTTTTTTTTTCACTTGGTTTCACACAAGAAAAAAAAATCCTTTTTTTTTTTGTCACGCATGAAATAAATAACCAAAATGTCTCCTGACTCACTTGGTACACTCGCTTCACACTATTTTTTTTCTTAATCAGTTTCACACATTAAACATTAAACATTCAACAAAAAAAAATATTTTTCCATTCGGTGTCAGACGTATTTTTCTTTTTCTCCCCTGCTCAACTTTTTTTTTTTTTTTTTTTACTTAATGTTACCCATGAAAAAATAAAAAAATAAAAATTCTCATTACATTACGGGAAAAAAAATGAAATTCTTCTGAAATTAAATTTAAAAAGGACTTGGATTTAGTGCCCTAAATGCACTTCCACTATGGACCATGTTTAAATAGCACTGCATGCTAACGTTGTGTCGACTGCTTGTTGCTTACGTTACCAGGTGGACATTGACATGAAGCTGCGAGCCTGCTCCGGGTCCTGCCGGTCGGCGTTACCGTTCAGCGTTGATCATCAGAGCCATCAAGCGTTCCGAACTGACATGGACCAGATGGACAAGACTCTCAACCAGAGGATGAAGGCAGCTACGCCTCTTGGAGACATCCCACATATCAAGCTGCAGCCTGTAGACTCAGACCTGCCACCGTCCTCCGAGTATAAAACCATCCCGACGGTCCGGAGAGAACTGTTGACCCAGTTTGAGGACATTGAGCAGAATGAGGTGGTTCTGGAAGAGCTGCTGGCCGAGGCTGCAGATGTGGAGGCTCTTGATCCTGTGGAGCTGGAATGAAAGGGTTTGGTGTGTCTTTTTCTTTTCAAAAGCACTTCTTAATTTGGCTTTGAAAGGACTTTTCCAATATATGTAATTGTTTTTCTTTCTGATTGAAGGTGTGTAACACCACGGTGTTGGATTGTGCATACTGTGAGGCCGATCACACTAAGATGGCTGCACCTGGTGTGCCATCCTCTCTTGCACCAAGTGTCATGTTTCTTGAGCGTTTTTTAGACGTTGATATATTCAATTTTTTAGTGAAAGGTGCGGTGTCACACGATTTTTTTTCCATTAATTACATTCAATCCCCTGTTGTGTACTCAGCCCTGCTGTGCAGACACTTGTCCGAGGTGTCAGTTTCATTAAGTCACTGTCATTCAGTGTCCAGACAATATTTCTCGTTCCTCTTATTCTTTTTCACCATTATCTCCTCTGCTTAAGACTGTTAAAAGTCCTCTAAAAGTCTTCCTCCCGATTCGTAACAGATGTTCACCTGCGGAGCTCTCTTAAGGGCTGAAATGCTTTGTGATCGACTTTAATCTTTACCAGGATCAAGTCTTAACTTTCACTGAGCACGTCTTTGTTACCTGCCGTGTGCAACATCCTCCACGCGGCTTCATATCCCACTGGGAGCGTTTCAGAAGTGGTGCATCACGCCTGCCTGATGTTGCAGAGATGCGTTTATGTGCCGTGGCACAGCCTGGTGGAACGGCTGCGGCGAGGCGGGCCCAGTGGATTTATGGGTACTGTTCTGAAATTGTCTGGTTCTGCAAGTTGCCAAAAGCTCCTTTTACCTCCGTCCTCGAGGGCACACTCCTCTCTTTTCCCTTTTTCGTTATTTATCGGTATTTATTTCCTTAAAGGTGCTACTTGTAAGAAAAGTTGACTCTTTGGGATGGCGGCCGACCCGTCCCACAATCCCAGAGCGTCATTATTTGATGAGTTGAGAATGAGACTAAAAAAAGTTTCTTACAAATAGCAACTTTAATGCACAGAAACAATTACTTTCATGCTGTACAGTGAATTTCTGGATGCATTTAAGGTGCTGCCTGTTTTTTCTGTAATCTTGTGGTTCACATATCAGTTAATAAATAACCATTTTGCACAAGTTTGTAGCCTCTCAGAGCCCTTATTCTGTATTTCTTGTGTTTCTTATCAGAAAATTTAAATCTGTTTCCTTTAAAAGATCATTTCACTTGTATTGATCAGCACTACTGTGGTAAGTTCATACTTCTTTTGCAGATGACTGTACTTTATGCATTGAAACAGTGAAAGAACAACCAGACCAGACAGAAAGTAGGTTCCTCAATGTGTTTATTGAGTAGCGGAGGACAGTTGGCATCAACTCATCCTGTCGGAGCACACTGAAGACGTCACACGTTACAAGAAAGGACAGATCACAGCTCATTCGCTCACAACCAGTACGATTTTTCTCTTTATCAGTAGACATGACAAGTTTATCTGACGTTAAAACATCTCCTGTTTTCTTTATTTTGTTAGTGTTGCACATTTTTGAGACAGATTTTGGTTCTTTTTCACTTTCACAACACATGTCCAAACCCTTTTATAATCATGTGTAAATGTCCATCGACATAAAGGTTACTGGTAAAATACTTTTATTTTGGCGGTTTCCTGACTGTGTTACGTGTGCGTCGACTTGCTCAGACATTATTTGCTGGGGGGGAAGTAAGGCCGGATCTTCATGCTGATGGCCTTGAGAGAATACCAGCTGCCCTTCCAGTTCATCCACACCACGCCGTCGTCAGTGCCGTGCTTGGCCATCTGTTTGGTGTAGGCTCCGCTCATGTAGTATCGACCGTTGGGATTGGCCGAGTGGCAGCGATTGTACCACCAGCCACCTCCGTCCTCCTTGGAGCACTGTTTGGATGGATCGCCAGGGGTCCTGGTTCAGGGACAGAGACATGTTTTTTAAAATGTATAAAAAAACGTAAACACAGACTGGGTAGCTGCACTGCTAACTGAGCTAACAAACTAACAGTAGCTACAGATAAACAACATTCTTACGTAGTGCACATTTAAATAATTGAAGTAACTCAAAGTCGTCTTTAAACGGGGATAACTTCTCTCACCAGTTGTCGTTGTCTCTGTCGTAGGTGCTGAACATCATGCCGTTGTGAATCGTCATGGTGCGGTTTTCACCGTAGAGCTCCAAAGATCCGTCCAGGAAACAGTTACCAGCAGTACCGGAATAATCGGCCACGGCTAGCACGTAGTTGGACGTCTCTGATTGGATGGTGAACTGACTGTACTGGGCGTGGACCTAAACGCAGAAAACATTTGAGTTTCATCTCGAACTGAGACATCAGTAAAATATTTCATGTGACAGTTTGTGTCTTCGCAATGTTTAAGAGCTGGAATTCTCCTCAATGCTAATTATGTGGCTTCTGCATGATTCAATTACAAATTCTAATGTTCTTATTTGTATTAAAATCAATAAGGTCAGATTGAATCAAAAAAGGCCTTGATTCAGTGATGTTTGACATCAGATTGGTCAAAAATCTGTCAATCATTTATTTCTATAGGTATTTATTGGCCTGTTTATTGAGGAATAATTGAGGAATTAAAATTTTCCTACAAGCAAAACACATGAAGACCTGATAAAGAAATACTAGAATGTTTGAGTTTTTATTTTGCCTGAACTCGATTATCAAAATAATGCTTTTCTCTTGATCAAATAATAGTTTCTGCAGTAAACAGAATCCTCACCTTGGCTCCGGTCCAGTCCTGCATCTCAATGAGAACCTCAGTGGGGCCCATCTTGGTCAGCTGACTAATGCGGTCATTACCCAGCCAGTATTCACCTGTCGCATGACAAAGGTACGCAAGTCAACCACAAACCATAGTAACTTCAACACTTGACTCTTGTTTCATATTTTGAAAGTCTTACCTGGAGTCTCGCAGTGACCCTTGCCGGCATCGAAGGCGACGTTGCCAAAACCGCGTCGGTATTCGTCCCAGCGTCGGCCGAAGTCGACGCTGCCGTCAAGCCTGCTCTGGATGAGAAGCCATCCTGGGAAAATAGAAGACGTTCTCTTGAAAACACTGAGACCTCTATCATTTATATCATGTACAATAAAAACTAACTAAATATTCCTAATTCTTTGTTTTATTCTCACCTCCGTTCTGGCTGGTCTGATCACAGAAGACCTTGTATGGAGGGTAAAAGGTGTCGGGCTGGACCATGTACATCTGGGAGTCTCTTCCTCCACGACGGTAGATCTCCTCACACTCCTTACCTGAATCCCACAGGTGAACAGTTCAACAGAGGAAAACTTCTGTACATATAGATTTGTATGAAAGATACATCTATATGTACTGTGATTGATGCAGAGTATTAATCGTTCTTGTTTTCTTGATCTTACCCTGTAACATTTGGTGTTTTTTGGGCATAACTTTTACTAAAAATGTTGGATTGGCATGAAAAATGTTCGTGTGTGTAAGATTCATCACAAGTCCTGAAAACTTTAAGTCTCTAGGTATCGAGTTTCACCCTTGTTTTAGTTGCTTTACCTCACGCTATCACTCATTGCATTTTTTGGGTTTAACTTGCTTGAAACTCGCTATAGTTATCGTTAAAACAAGTTATTTGGCGTCTATTCTATTAAACTGAGACAGATTATGTTGACTGTGAGCCTTTTGTAATACCCAAACAATGCAGCCACTAGGGGGCGACGCACTCACCAGACACGACTGGTATGGGACATTTGGTCTTGCAGGGTTCCTTGCACTCCTCCCTCTGGGCCTGGATGGCCTTCTCCAGCCTCTGGATCTTCTGCCTGACCTTGTCCAGGACGCCCTGCAGCCAGGACACATAGTACGTCACATTTAAGGCGGGATGTACTTGATTCTAGTGAGACCATTGGTTTTGTTTGTGTGTTGTATAAATGACTTTTGGTTTCTGAGATACATTTGTGATGCTTGATGACCTTTTATGAATAAGGAAACATTTTTAATGAGTAAATGTCTTTGAAAAGGAAGTTTAGTTTCCGTGTGGCTGATTAGGGAAAACATTTTTAATTTAACTTGACAGAAAGTTTTCTCCTACAGACTCGTGTCTGCTCTTATTTACCTGCAGCACTCTGATGTTGGAGGGGAAAACGGTGTCGACTGTCTCCTTGATGAAGACGTGCTGCTCCTCCACCCGATCGGTGTACTGACTGACCGCCCTGCCGTTGTCTGAGAGGAGGAGGACATGCAGACAGAGATGAAACTTAAAGGACGTCCAAAGGGGAAGATTTTAACTCTTTCTAAATGTTTACAGTGCACAATAACTCTGTTTGGTTTATCTGCGGATAAATACGGAAGCTCTGAGAGGCAAGAGAAGACTTTTTGTTCTGGTGATCCATTTTCTAATGTGATCTAAAAAATGTTCTTTTGACTTGAGAACTGGTGGAAAACAAAAAATTTTGCCGGGATCATTTTTGTCAATCTGGAGTTTTCTGTCTTATTTCAGGAGAATTTTTTTTAAAATTTTTTTTATATAGAATCAATTTTTTATTATGTGTGGAACGGAGTTAAAAAACAAAATTTCAGGAGAAATATTAAAAATTATCAGAAGATTTTTTTCTTTTAGGGAAACTTTTTTTTTCATGTCTGAAAACGAGCGAAAAAGACATTTTAGGAGAAAGAAAAAAAATCATATGTCAAAGTTTTTTCAGTAGAATTTCATGTGTAAAACTGAATGAGGCAACATTTTCAGGAGAAATTTAATTATCATTTTCCTGATGATTCATTTTCAAAAACAAAAATTCTACAATTTTTTTGCACAAAAATAAAAAAAATGAGTGAAAAAACAAATTTTCAGGAGAATTTATTTTCAGATGAAAAAAAACCAAAAACTTTTTCTTGCTTGCCCCTCAGTGACTCTGTAGAAATGTTTTTATTGGCAGATTCGTGAGTATTTACTGAAACCCAGAGAGAAAGTGAGAAAGAAAAAAATCCGATGATCCATTTTTTTGTGTTGTCTAAATTGTTTTCTCTGAATGAATGAAAGAAAACTTCTCACCGTCGAAGAGCCTCTGCCTCTCCCTCAGGGAGGTGGAGATGCTGTTGACGTAGTTGAAGACGTTGTTTGTGGATCTGGACAGTTCATCCACCTTCGGCTTCAGGTCATTGATGCTCTGTGAGGAGTGTAGGCAGCAATAATTAGTCAACTGCAATGTTTCCTCAATAATGTGACGAGGATTCAATTTGTTTTTGGATTTTTTTCACATAAAACTATGTTTACCGTCTTGACGTTCCTCTCTTGCTTCAGCAGGGCAGTCTTCAGCTCGCAGCCGTTAGGACACAGAACACCCTGTTGGACAGAAAAACTCCATCATGCATCATCACACAACAATAACCTCGACCAAAATAATGATGGCCCTGAAATGAACTCAAACCAACTGGAAGAAACGGGTCCATGAACTTCTGCTCTAACGTAACGTCTGGAGTTTATAGTCGCTGTTCTGAAACATGTTAAACAAATGTTCAGTTCCTCCTGTGTCCTCCTACCATCTCCTCTGAGGCGTGCGTGCATCCTCCGGACTCCGGCTGCTCCTGCTTCTCCTGCTCCTGTGGTCGTCCGACGGGAGCGGGGGTGGGGCGGCCGCGATACCTGGACGAACAGGAAGAGACGTTTCACCGACATGTAACTCTGATTTCTGACGACCACTTTGTTTTATGTTGTTTGTCTTTTTTAAAGGTTTAATGTTTAATGTAATAATCACACTGCGCATGTTTTAGAACATTGTTTTATGGATTGTCATAACATCTCGTCTGGATGTTCGTGGTCCCCGGGGCACGAAGGTCATCGTTGAACTTTTATTGACATAAAACTTGGTCAACATTTTTAATGTGTTCAATCAGGCGTGTCGCAATATTCACTAACTGTGACATTAAAAAAATAAATATTGATATGGTGTTAATAATCCAGCCATCGTCTTCGGCAAACTTTGTTAATGAGTTCATCTGTTCTTCTGTTGTTCTCCTTATATTTCTATTTTGAGTTATTTAACAAACGAAACATCCAGTAAACAAAGTTAAAGATGGATTTGATTGCTAGCATTTTTTTCCATTTCTACAGATATAATATTGTTATCGTGGATTAGTTTAGTTTGATGATTTGTACTCCTTTCTCATGTATATGTGTGTTTATGTACCTGCCGCGGCCACCGATTGGAGGCGGGGAATAGCGGTTGTTACTGTAGACGTCTCCGCCTCTCACTGATGGACGGTGACCTCGAACATCTATGGTCCCCTGGGGGGAAACAATTTTTTTTTTTAAATGTGATGAAGGAAATACGTGACAACATATGAAAATACATGAAACGGATGATTTAAGCACATTCTACATACCGTCCCGTTGCCTGCAGGTGAACTGTTGGTGTCCTGTGGAAGACAATGTTTGTGAATGAATCCGTCTTTTCTCTCGGGCTTGTTGTGTGAAAGCTTCATATCTACTCACACAATCTGAAAACTCTGATATTTGATGTGAAACTTGAATAAAATAAAATGTTATGTTAAGGAACAAACTGTATATTTCTGTAAGTATAAAACATTTTCCAGGTGTTTTGTGGGTCATACTGTATTCACATTCATTTGGTCTGATATAAGTAAACAAATCTTTAGAAACTCGACCAACACACTCACATCATAGTCATCATATTCCAGAACATCACTCGCCCGGGCGGCGTACGCACACAGATACAGCAACAGCAGCGTCCTCATCGTCGACCGTCGATAAAGTTCCTCTTCTCAAATTGTCGTTGGTCTTCAGTGTGCCTTCACTCCTCTGTCTGTCCCTGAAAACTCACTGGACCGAGTATTTATCCCCTCTCTGCCTGTGAGCCGACGTCCTCCCACACTTTTATTGATCCTCCAAAACTGGTCAATAACTCCGGGGACAGTTTACCCAACCTGAGTCACCGCTGCACACGGTCAGTCTGGACTTTATGAAGGAACAAAAGGGCACAAGGACTGAAAAGTTTCCTGATTAGTCACAATCTGTTGAACATGTGTGTTAGCAGTGTCCACTTTAAAAGTGGTGCTGTTCCCCGGACACAAAGTGTTCAACACTGCTGCTGTCGAGTGACGACACATCCCCGAAATGTCAAGAAACAGAGGAAGGGTTTTTAATTCATGTTTTTCGTTTCACAAAGCCAGTATTTTTTTTAATCAAATATATTGAAATCAAACAACTTCCAGCCAACAAAATAAATAAAGGATCTGGTACTTCTCACTGAACTTTATTGCTGGCAAAGGAAAAATATTTAAGTCTTTTGGAAATGACCTTGACTTCCTGACTCATGACCTGAGTATTTCTTAAATCCAGGTTAGATTTACTCAACAAGTCACCACCTGTGATTATTAAAAATGGTCATTTTTAAAGAGCTTAAAATTTACAATTTTTAGTTCACGTGAAAATCCCAGCGTGAAAAATTTTTCTTCTTTTTCTTAGTCTCCTGAAAATCTTTTGTTCCTCTCGGTTTCACACTTTCACACATTTTGTTTTCTCCTGACTGACTTGATTTCAAATGAGAAAAAGGAAAATTGTCCTGAATATTTTTTCTGGAGAAGTTTTCCTTTCAAGTGCGGAAAAAAACCCGGAGGATGTTTGTTCACACGCAAAAATTCTCCTAAAAAAATTTTGATGGAGAAATTATTTTTTTCAAAACTATTTTCCCCTGAATTTTTTTTTTTTTCACAAAAAAATTCTCCAGAATGTGTGAAACTGTGAGAAAAAGATTTCAGTAGAAAAAAAAATGTTTTGTGTGAAGCCAGGCGAAAAAAAAATTGCTCCTGACCGTTTTTTTTTTTAATTATGGAAGCCCTGAAGGCCAAGTAAAGATTATTTTCTCACTTTTTAAGTCTCCTTTTCACTCAGTTTCAAACTTTTTTTTTGTTTTTTTTTTGGATGTGTGAAAATTTCAGAAAAGAAATGGCTGTTTTTTTTTGTTTCGTTTGTTTTTTGATTGACTTGATTTCACACGAGAAAAAAAGAAAATTTAGCCTGAAATTTTTTTCTAGAGAATTGTGAAACTGAGTGGGAAAAAAACTTTCAGACATGGAAAAAAGAAAAGCCAAGTGGAAAAAAAACATTTCAAGGAGAAAACATCTCTGGAGAAATTCTGGGGGGTTTTTTTTCAGAAGGGTTTGTTTTTTTTTTCATGTGAAATCAAGTCAATAATTTAAAAATACTTAAGGAGAAAACAAAAGTTTGGCAGGCAAAATAAAGTTCTGTTTTTCCAAGAAAAAAAAGTTTTTTCCAAGTTTGAAACCAAGTGAAAATTTTCATGTTTCCCCAAAGGAAAACATTTTTTTATGGATGAAAACTAGTGGTTCAGGAGCAAAAATTTCAGGAGCAAATTTCTTTTCCACCCAGTTTCACACATGAACAAACAAATTCTAAATAGTGTCATGAGAAATTCTTTCAGTAGAAAAAAAAAGGAGAAAACAATGAAAAAAATACTTTTTAGGGGGGGGGGGGGGGGGGGGGGAAATCACGTTAAAAAAATAAATTCTACAGAATTTTTTCAGGACAATTTTTTGTGAAACTAAGTGAAAAAGAACATTTGAGGGAGTGAAAAAAAATTTGGAGACATTTTTCCTCCTTGAAATGTTTTTTTTGTGTGAAAACAACATTTTTTCCAAGCTTCATACTTGGTTTCATACAAAGTGGAGAAAAAAGTTTTCGTGTTTTTTGTTTTTGTTTTTCCATGTGTTTTTTCACAAATTAAACTTGTGAAATCAAAACCAATTTGTATGCCAACTTGTCTGCTGCAGCTTACCAACCCCATCGTGATATCAGGAGTGGTTTCCTATTCATCAACAGCATATCAATCCTGAACAAGTGGCAAGAAGTGGCATATGCCAGTCAGAAGTGGCATATGCCAGTCAGAAGCGGCATTTGCTGGCAAGCAGTGGTATACCTTCTGTGTTGAACTTTAACATGTCAATCGACTTTCATTCCCCAAATTCTGCCTTTTTTAAAATCAGAATCGATTATTTCCCCCAAATTCTGACTTTTTCCTCAGAATCTTCAGAAACTTGCCAAGTTGATGGAAAAAAAAAACTTTTAACAGAGGGGAAAAAAAGAATAAGATGGAAGAAACCTCAGAAAGAGTCACAGAGGAAGGGGTCCCTCTTGCAGGATGGACAGACACCTCTAACAAACGGTGTGCAACCAGAATTTGCCGCCTAAAGACACTCTTGTCTGCCAGCTGGTCTTGAATTCATGACTGTGAGGTTGCCAATCAGCCACTTAACCACTACCCTACCACATCCACTGGTTTTACTTCTGTTGTTTTTTTGGTTTTCACCTTAAGATTGAATTCAACAGAGTTCTGAGAGAGATAATGTAGCGCAAATTTGTATGCCAACTTGTCTGCTGCAGCTTACCAACCCCATCGTGATATCAGGAGTGGTTTCCTATTCATCAACAGCATATCAATCCTGAACAAGTGGCAAGAAGTGGCATATGCCAGTCAGAAGTGGCATATGCCAGTCAGAAGCGGCATTTGCTGGCAAGCAGTGGTATACCTTCTGTGTTGAACTTTAACATGTCAATCGACTTTCATTCCCCAAATTCTGCCTTTTTTAAAATCAGAATCGATTATTTCCCCCAAATTCTGACTTTTTCCTCAGAATCTTCAGAAACTTGCCAAGTTGATGGAAAAAAAAAACTTTTAACAGAGGGGAAAAAAAGAATAAGATGGAAGAAACCTCAGAAAGAGTCACAGAGGAAGGGGTCCCTCTTGCAGGATGGACAGACACCTCTAACAAACGGTGTGCAACCAGAATTTGCCGCCTAAAGACACTCTTGTCTGCCAGCTGGTCTTGAATTCATGACTGTGAGGTTGCCAATCAGCCACTTAACCACTACCCTACCACATCCACTGGTTTTACTTCTGTTGTTTTTTTGGTTTTCACCTTAAGATTGAATTCAACAGAGTTCTGAGAGAGATAATGTAGCGCAAATTTGTATGCCAACTTGTCTGCTGCAGCTTACCAACCCCATCGTGATATCAGGAGTGGTTTCCTATTCATCAACAGCATATCAATCCTGAACAAGTGGCAAGAAGTGGCATATGCCAGTCAGAAGTGGCATATGCCAGTCAGAAGTGGCATATGCCAGTCAGAAGTGGCATACCTTCTGTGTTGAACTTTAACATGTGAATCGACTTTCATTCCCCAAATTCTGCCTTTTTTTAAAAATCAGAATCGATTTTTTCCCCCAAATTCTGACTTTTTCCCAGAATTCTGACTTTTTCCTCAGAATCTCAGAAACTTGCCATGTTGATGGAAAAAAAACCTTTTAACAGAGGGAAAAAAAGAATAAGATGGAAGAAACCTCAGGAAGAGTCACAGAGGAAGGGGTCCCTCTCCCAGGACAGACACCTCTAACAAATGATGTGCAACCAGAATTTGCTGCCTAAAGACACTCCTGTCTGCCACCTGGTCTTGAATTCATGACTGTGAGGTTGCCAATCAGCCACTTAACCACTACCCTACCACATCCACTGGTTTTACTTCTGTTGTTTTTTTGGTTTTCACCTTAAGATTGAATTCAACAGAGTTCTGAGAGAGATAATGTAGCGCAAATTTGTATGCCAACTTGTCTGCTGCAGCTTACCAACCCCATCGTGATATCAGGAGTGGTTTCCTATTCATCAACAGCATATCAATCCTGAACAAGTGGCAAGAAGTGGCATATGCCAGTCAGAAGCGGCATTTGCTGGCAAGCAGTGGCATACCTTCTGTGTTGAACTTTAACATCTGAATCGACTTACATTCCCCAAATTCTGCCTTTTTTTAAAAATCAGAATCGATTTTTTCCCCCAAATTCTGACTTTTTCCTCAGAATCTTTAGAAATTTGCCATGTTGATGGAAAAAAAACCTTTTAACAGAGGGAAAAAAAAGAATAAGATGGAAGAAACCTCTCCTCTCCCGATCTGCCGCTCAGCCGCTGCCGCTCTGACAGCTGGTGTCGGGTTTCAAACTTTTTTTTTCTCAGATATTTTGCATAGAAACACACCCACAAATGATGTCAGGATTGAAGCTGAATCTAGTGGCCATCTAGTGGTAGCAAGCAGTAACAGCACAAGGCAGTAGATTTAAAGATATGGGATGTTTTATTCAGCAATGTTGCCTGTCGCAATAATGCGACTTTGGCGCCTAGAGGGAAAAAAAGAGTAGGATGGAAGAAACCTCAGGAAGAGTCACTCTCCCAGGACGGACAGACACCTCTAATAAATTATGTGCAACTAGAATTTGCTGCTTCTTGCTGCCTAAAGACACTCCTGGCTACCACCTGGTCTTGAACTCATGACTGTGAGGTTACCAGTCAGGCACTTAACCACTACCCTACCACGTCCACTGGTCTTGTTGCTGTTGTTTTTTTTGTTTTCACCTCAAGATTGAATCCAACAGAGTTCTGAGAGAGATAATGTAGTGCAAATTTGTATGCCAACTTGTCTACTGCAGCTTACCAACCCCATGGTGATATCAGGAGTGGTTTCCTATTCATCAACAGCATATCAATCCTGAACAAGTGGCAAGAAGTGGCATATGCCAGTCAGAAGTGGCATATGCCAGTCAGAAGCAGCATTTGCTGGCAAGCAGTGGCATACCTTCTGTGTTGAACTTTAACATGTCAATCGACTTTCATTCCCCAAATTCTGCCTTTTTTAAAAATCAGAATCGATTTTTTCCCCCAAATTCTGACTTTTTCCCAGAATTCTGGCTTTTTCCTCAGAATCTTCAGAAACTTGCCATGTTGATGGAAAAAAACCTTTTAAACACAGACGGTATGCCGCTGCTTGCCACTTCTGACTGGCATATGCCGCTTCTGACTGGCATATGCCACTTCTTGCCACTTGTGCAGGATAGATATGCTGTTGGTAAATAGGAAACCACTCCTGATATCACCATGGGGTTGGTAAGCTGCAGCAGACAAGTTGGCATACAAATTTGCACTACATTATCTCTCTCAGAACTCTGTTGGATTCAATCTTAAGGTGAAAACAAAACAAAAAAACAACAGCAAAGGACTAGTGGACCTGGTAGGGTAGTGGTTAAGTGGCTGACTGGCAACCTCACAGTCATGAGTTCAAGACCAGGTGGCAGACAGGTTTGTCTTTAGGCAGCAAATTCTAGTTGCAAACCATATATTAGAGCTACCTGTCTGTCCTGGGACAGGGACCCCTTCCTCTGTGGCTCTTCCTGAGATTTCTTCCATCTTATTCTTTTTTTCCCTCTGTTAAAAGGTTTTTTTTTCCATCAACATGGCAAGTTTCTGAAGATTCTGAGGAAAAAGTCAGAATTCTGGGAAAAAGTCAGAATTTGGGGGAAAAAATCGATTCAGATGTTAAAGTTTGACACAGAAGGTATGCCACTGCTTGCCAGAAAATGCTGCTTCTGACTGGCATATGCCACTTCTGACTGGCATATGCCACTTCTTGCCACTTGTTCAGGATTGATATGCTGTTGATGAATAGGAAACCACTCCTGATATCACCATGGGGTTGGTAAGCTGCAGCAGACAAGTTAGCATACAAATTTGCACTACATTATCTCTCTCAGAACTCTGTTGGATTCAATCTTCAGGTGAAAACAAAAAAAACAACAGCAACAAGACCAGTGGGCCAGGTAGGGTAGCGGTTAAGTGGCTGACTGGCAACCTCACAGTCATGAGTTCAAGACCAGGGCCTGTATTTATCAAGCTTCTTAGAATTACTCCTAAGAACCCTGCTAAGAGTTGACTTATGAGTAAAAAATTCTTCGCTGAAAACTGCACTTAAAAGTTAGTTATCAAGCGTTTTACTCACACTTTCAGCGAAGTGTAGGACTGAATCTTAACAGAGGGAAAAAGAATAAGACGGAAGAAACCTCAGGAAGAGTCACTTTCCCAGGATGGACAGACACCTCTAATAAATGGTGTGCAACTAGAATTTGCCGCTTCTTGCTGCCTAAAGATACACCTGCGTGCCACCTGGTCTTGAACTCATGACTGTGAGGTTGCTAGTCAGGCACTTAACCACTACCCTACCACGTCCACTGGTCTTGTTGCTGTTGTTTTTTTTTGTTTTCACCTCAAGATTGAATCCAACAGAGTTCTGAGAGAGATAATGTAGTGCAAATTTGTATGCCAACTTGTCTGCTGCAGCTTACCAACCCCATGGTGATATCAGGAGTGGTTTCCTATTCATCAACAGCATATCAATCCTGAACAAGTGGCAAGAAGTGGCATATGCCAGTCAGAAGTGGCATATGCCAGTCAGAAGCAGCATTTGCTGGCAAGCAGTGGCATACCTTCTGTGTTGAACTTTAACATGTGAATCGACTTTCATTCCCCAAATTCTGCCTTTTTTAAAAATCAGAATCGATTTTTTCCCCCAAATTCTGACTTTTTCCCAGAATTCTGACTTTTTCCTCAGAATCTCAGAAACTTGCCATGTTGATGGAAAAAAAACCTTTTAACAGAGGGAAAAAAAGAATAAGATGGAAGAAACCTCAGGAAGAGTCACAGAGGAAGGGGTCCCTCTCCCAGGACAGACATCTCTAACAAATGATGTGCAATCAGAATTTGCTGCCTAAAGACACTCCTGTCTGCCACCTGGTCTTGAATTCATGACTGTGAGGTTGCCAATCAGCCACTTAACCACTACCCTACCACATCCACTGGTTTTACTTCTGTTGTTTTTTTGGTTTTCACCTTAAGATTGAATTCAACAGAGTTCTGAGAGAGATAATGTAGCGCAAATTTGTATGCCAACTTGTCTGCTGCAGCTTACCAACCCCATCGTGATATCAGGAGTGGTTTCCTATTCATCAACAGCATATCAATCCTGAACAAGTGGCAAGAAGTGGCATATGCCAGTCAGAAGCGGCATTTGCTGGCAAGCAGTGGCATACCTTCTGTGTTGAACTTTAACATCTGAATCGACTTACATTCCCCAAATTCTGCCTTTTTTTAAAAATCAGAATCGATTTTTTCCCCCAAATTCTGACTTTTTCCTCAGAATCTTCAGAAATTTGCCATGTTGATGGAAAAAAAACCTTTTAACAGAGGGAAAAAAAAGAATAAGATGGAAGAAACCTCTCCTCTCCCGATCTGCCGCTCAGCCGCTGCCGCTCTGACAGCTGGTGTCGGGTTTCAAACTTTTTTTTTCTCAGATATTTTGCATAGAAACACACCCACAAATGATGTCAGGATTGAAGCTGAATCTAGTGGCCATCTAGTGGTAGCAAGCAGTAACAGCACAAGGCAGTAGATTTAAAGATATGGGATGTTTTATTCAGCAATGTTGCCTGTCGCAATAATGCGACTTTGGCGCCTAGAGGGTTAACAGAGGGAAAAAAAGATTAGGATGGAAGAAACCTCAGGAAGAGTCACTCTCCCAGGACGGACAGACACCTCTAATAAATGATGTGCAACTAGAATTTGCTGCTTCTTGCTGCCTAAAGACACTCCTGGCTACCACCTGGTCTTGAACTCATGACTGTGAGGTTACCAGTCAGGCACTTAACCACTACCCTACCACATCCACTGGTCTTGTTGCTGTTGTTTTTTTTGTTTTCACCTCAAGATTGAATCCAACAGAGTTCTGAGAGAGATAATGTAGTGCAAATTTGTATGCCAACTTGTCTGCTGCAGCTTACCAACCCCATGGTGATATCAGGAGTGGTTTCCTATTCATCAACAGCATATCAATCCTGAACAAGTGGCAAGAAGTGGCATATGCCAGTCAGAAGTGGCATATGCCAGTCAGAAGCAGCATTTGCTGGCAAGCAGTGGCATACCTTCTGTGTTGAACTTTAACATGTGAATCGACTTTCATTCCCCAAATTCTGCCTTTTTTAAAAATCAGAATCGATTTTTTCCCCCAAATTCTGACTTTTTCCCAGAATTCTGACTTTTTCCTCAGAATCTCAGAAACTTGCCATGTTGATGGAAAAAAAACATTTTAACAGAGGGAAAAAAAGAATAAGATGGAAGAAACCTCAGGAAGAGTCACAGAGGAAGGGGTCCCTCTCCCAGGACAGACACCTCTAACAAATGATGTGCAACCAGAATTTGCTGCCTAAAGACACTCCTGTCTGCCACCTGGTCTTGAATTCATGACTGTGAGGTTGCCAATCAGCCACTTAACCACTACCCTACCACATCCACTGGTTTTACTTCTGTTGTTTTTTTGGTTTTCACCTTAAGATTGAATTCAACAGAGTTCTGAGAGAGATAATGTAGCGCAAATTTGTATGCCAACTTGTCTGCTGCAGCTTACCAACCCCATCGTGATATCAGGAGTGGTTTCCTATTCATCAACAGCATATCAATCCTGAACAAGTGGCAAGAAGTGGCATATGCCAGTCAGAAGCGGCATTTACTGGCAAGCAGTGGCATACCTTCTGTGTTGAACTTTAACATCTGAATCAACTTACACATCCCCAAATTCTGCCTTTTTTTAAAAATCAGAATCGATTTTTTCCCCCAAATTCTGACTTTTTCCTCAGAATCTTCAGAAATTTGCCATGTTGATGGAAAAAAAATCTTTTAACAGAGGGAAAAAAAAGAATAAGATGGAAGAAACCTCTCCTCTCCCGATCTGCCGCTCAGCCGCTGCCGCTCTGACAGCTGGTGTCGGGTTTCAAACTTTTTTTTTCTCAGATATTTTGCATAGAAACACACCCACAAATGATGTCAGGATTGAAGCTGAATCTAGTTGCCATCTAGTGGTAGCAAGCAGTAACAGCACAAGGCAGTAGATTTAAAGATATGGGATGTTTTATTCAGCAATGTTGCCTGTCGCAATAATGCGACTTTGGCGCCTAGAGGGTTAACAGAGGGAAAAAAAGAGTAGGATGGAAGAAACCTCAGGAAGAGTCACTCTCCCAGGACGGACAGACACCTCTAATAAATGATGTGCAACTAGAATTTGCTGCTTCTTGCTGCCTAAAGACACTCCTGGCTACCACCCGGTCTTGAACTCATGACTGTGAGGTTGCCAGTCAGGCACTTAACCACTACCCTACCACGTCCACTGGTCTTGTTGCTGTTGTTTTTTTTGTTTTCACCTGAAGATTGAATCCAACAGAGTTCTGAGAGAGATAATGTAGTGCAAATTTGTATGCCAACTTGTCTGCTGCAGCTTACCAACCCCATGGTGATATCAGGAGTGGTTTCCTATTCATCAACAGCATATCAATCCTGAACAAGTGGCAAGAAGTGGCATATGCCAGTCAGAAGCGGCATTTGCTGGCAAGCAGTGGCATACCTTCTGTGTTGAACTTTAACATCTGAATCGACTTACATTCCCCAAATTCTGCCTTTTTTTAAAAATCAGAATCGATTTTTTCCCCCAAATTCTGACTTTTTCCTCAGAATCTTCAGAAATTTGCCATGTTGATGGAAAAAAAAACCTTTTAACAGAGGGAAAAAAAAGAATAAGATGGAAGAAACCTCTCCTCTCCCGATCTGCCGCTCTGACAGCTGGTGTCGGGTTTCAAACTTTTTTTTTCTCAGATATTTTGCATAGAAATACACCCACAAATGATGTCAGGATTGAAGCTGAATCTAGTTGCCATCTAGTGGTAGCAAGCAGCAACAGCACAAGGCAGTAGATTTAAAGATATGGGATGTTTTATTCAGCAATGTTGTCTGTCGCAATAATGCGACTTTGGCGCCTAGAGGGTTAACAGAGGGAAAAAAAGAATAAGATGGAAGAAACCTCAGGAAGAGTCACTCTCCAAGGACGGACAGACACCTCTAATAAATGGTGTGCAACTAGAATTTGCTGCTTCTTGCTGCCTAAAGACACTCCTGGCTACCACCTGGTCTTGAACTCATGACTGTGAGGTTGCCAGTCAGGCACTTAACCACTACCCTACCACGTCCACTGGTCTTGTTACTGTTGTTTTTTTTTGTTTTCACCTCAAGATTGAATCCAACAGAGTTCTGAGAGAGATAATGTAGTGCAAATTTGTATGCCAACTTGTCTGCTGCAGCTTACCAACCCCATGGTGATATCAGGAGTGGTTTCCTATTCATCAACAGCATATCAATCCTGAACAAGTGGCAAGAAGTGGCATATGCCAGTCAGAAGTGGCATATGCCAGTCAGAAGCAGCATTTGCTGGCAAGCAGTGGCATACCTTCTGTGTTGAACTTTAACATGTCAATTGACTTTCATTCCCCAAATTCTGCCTTTTTTTAAAAATCAGAATCGATTTTTTCCCCCAAATTCTGACTTTTTCCCAGAATTCTGACTTTTTCCTCAGAATCTTCAGAAACTTGCCATGTTGATGGAAAAAAAACCTTTTAACAGAGGTAAAAAAAGAATAAGATGGAAGAAACCTCAGGAAGAGTCACTCTCCAAGGACGGACAGACACCTCTAATAAATGGTGTGCAACTAGAATTTGCTGCTTCTTGCTGCCTAAAGACACTCCTGGCTACCACCTGGTCTTGAACTCATGACTGTGAGGTTGCCAGTCAGCCACTTAACCACTACCCTACCACGTCCACTGGTCTTGTTGCTGTTGTTTTTTTTTTGTTTTCACCTCAAGATTGAATCCAACAGAGTTCTGAGAGAGATAATGTAGCGCAAATTTGTATGCTAACTTGTCTGCTGCAGCTTACCAACCCCATGGTGATATCAGGAGTGGTTTCCTATTCATCAACAGCATATCAATCCTGAACAAGTGGCAAGAAGTGGCATATGCCAGTCAGAAGCGGCATATGCCAGTCAGAAGTAGCAAGCATTGGCATACCGTCTGTGTTTAACATCTGAATCGATTTTCATTCCTGCCTTTTTTTTCCCCTCAGAAACAATTTTTCCCCCAAATTTCCGACTTTGATATCAGACTCGATTCTTCCCCCAAAATTATGTCTCCCCCCCCCCCCCCCCCCCCCCATAATTATGAGTTATATCTCAGAATCTTTTTTTTCCAGAATTCTCACTTTTTTCTCAGAATCTGGAGACATTTTTTCCTTCTTGAAATGTTTTTTTTCCACTTGTTTTTTTTTCTCCATGTGTAAAAAAATTTCTTCTGAAAAACAACATTTTTTCCAAGTTTCATACTTGGAAAAAAGTTTTTTTTCCACTTGGCTTCATACAAGTGGAAAAAAAGTTTTTCCATGTGTTTTAAATTAAACTTGTGAAATCAAGTGAAAAGAAAATTTCAGGAGAAAAATGCTTTTGAAAAAAATGTATTCACTAGAATTTTTTTTTCATGTGTGAAGACATTTTTTAGGAGTAAAAAAGAAAAGAATATTAAAGACTTTTTTTCTCCACCCAGTTTCACACATGAAAAAACAACTTCTACAGAAAAAAATGTCAGGAGAAATTCTTTCAGTAGAAAAAAATTGTAGAAAACAATGAAAAAAATACTTTTCAGGGGGGAAAAAATCACGTTTCACACGTGGAGAAAAAATTAATTCTACATAATTTTTTTTCAGGATAATTTTTTGTGAAACTAAGTGAAAAAAACATTTCAGGAGAAAAAAAACAATGGAAATAATTTCTTGGTAGAAAAATAATTATGTTCATGTGTAAAACCAACAAAAAAGAAATAAACTCTACATGACAAAAAATGTTTTGTTTAGTTTTTCATGGCTAAAACCAGTTGAAATTTGACATGAAAAAACAAAATTCAGGGAAAATATGTGTAGGGGGAAAAAATTTCAGGAAGAAATAATCTCTCCTGTAATGTCTTTTCTCATTGGGAAAAAAAAAACTTGAGAAAAACTAGTCAAAATATAATTGTTTTCATGTGTGATTTCAAGCAACAAAAAAAATCTTGAACAAAAACTTTTTTTTGATGTGTGAAGTGATCTTTTCAGATCCTTAAAAATGTATCATCTACAGAATATTTTTATTTGTGATTTTAAACACTGTTTATTATCTTTCCCTTGTGTATATTATCACAGTAACATCATTGTGTGTTTTTTTGGTGAACATGCAGTGAGTCCTCTACTGTCGGGAAATTAGGTCGATTGAGTAAATGCTGTTTGTTTGAGCTGAAGGTACAAGGTGCGGCGTTATGAAATCACAGGCCTTAATAAATAAACAACAGTCACTAGCTGCCTAACCAGAACTCTTTCGAAAGAAATTCAACTTAAATTCCATTTGGGGCAAAGTAAGCTTGATTTGACATGTGACACTAATATGCTATTAATTGGTATTTCATATCTCCTTAAAATAAAAACTATATATAGACTAGACAAACATTATTTTAAAAAAGTGTTTTGTTTTTTATATTTTGCGTTAGTTTAACACATGTAGAAATGAATGATGTATTATGTTGTGACACAAACTTTCACTATTTCACAGTTCAGTGGTGTGCAATTTTTTTATTGATATCATTTCTAAAAGCTCCAATGTGTTTAGTGATAGTGTTACTGATGTAAGATTTACAATTCTTACAGAAGATGAGACACATGCAACATGATTTAGCATTGGCCCAGAATCAGCTCTGCAGGTGGATTAGCCAGACTCAAACCATATCTGGTATAGACACACGTCTTTGCAAAGAAGACTAAACTCTAAAGCCATGCACGCTAATATCTGTCAGTAATGTCTACCAAAACGAAGGAAAGAAAGCAGCATGAGGAACTGATTGTGACTCCAACTGTTGGACCTAGAAGTAGATCATCTTGGAACAAACAAATGGGAGAGTCTCATTGCATGAAGCGTTGTGCCACTTTAGGTTATCTGCAATGCAAAGACAGACAGAAACACTTAAAGTCAAGGATTTCAGGCTAAAGGCTTCACAGGTTTTAGTAATATTCTAATATTCTGACGAAGTGACCGGTTTCTCTAGGGTGATGACTTCATCATTTGGCAATGATTTGGGCCGCTCTCATATCATTTGCAGTCAGTGCTGAAGCTTTATTATGAGTCCATGTACTTGTTTTTTTTTAGACATTTCTCTAGATATTGCATTAATTACAGCAGCTTGGTCAGTGGCCTCAGGCTTCAAACTAAGACACCTCTACCTGCCCCTCTATTGTCAGTTTTACATGTAAAGGGCTCCGAGGTCAAGATAACAATAATATGTATTATTCTATTCTTTCAAATTAAAGCTTGAGGACAAACAGTTCACATTCAAGATTATGACATAATATGACTGTTGGACTGTTACTAACGTTGAAAAAAAGATCCTATTTTGGGTTAAAGTAGCGACGTTAAGTCTCATAACAGAAGTGACATAACTCACATTAGGTAAAATCAATTACTCAAGTGCATCACATTTAATGACTTCTGGACTGTTATGGTTTGGTTAGGTTAGGTTCAGGAAAAGATCTTATTTTGGGTTAAAGAAGCTACACTCAGTCTAATAACAGAGGTTAGGAAGTGACATGACATAAGTAAAGTCAGTGACATAAGTACATCAGATGTGTTTTGGACTGATGACGCTGTCAACGGTCGTGGTTTAGTTGTGTTTTGGACATAATCAATCTCAGAATGCAAGTTATTTATGTCACGTAACACTAAAGATGTGTCTGACGTGTCTTACATAAAGTTCACTCCTAAAGAACAGTATTAGTATACAATAGTATAAAACCAAATTTTTTGAGGGTTGAAATATTGAAACAGGTTGAATATTAAAAGTTTATGTGTGTGTGTGTGTGTGTGTGTGTGTGTGTGTGTGTGTGTGTGTGTTATTACATCCATAGTTCATCTTCAGGCAGCAGTCAGTTGTCTGCATTTCCTGGTCCATGTTCATTTTCATGTACCAGTTGTCGAAGTCAAACTTGGTGCCGTCATTCCACATCCAAAAACAAGGCTGTGGACAGACGGACATGAACATATACTATATATATATATTCACTCAATTTCCCCTATTAAAAAAAGAATTAATCTCCAGATAATCGATTTCACAAATTACAAAAAACAAACTCACCCTACTCACCCTAAAACAAAACATTTTTACCTTGGGAAAAAATTCACTATATTTTTTCATGTTTCTACCAGACACGTGAAAAAAAGGTTTGGCACAAGTTTTTTTTTTTGTTGGGGGAAAAAAAATGTGTCTTGATTTTTTTTCACTCTGTCTCACACATAAAAAAAAGAAGTGTTTTTTTTGTTTGTTTTTTTTTGATGAGCACAGGTGATTTTTTTTTCCCAGGATAAAAACATTTTTTTTTTTTCATGAGTGAAACCGGGTGAAAAATGTGAAAAAAAAAAAAAAGAAGTATAATAAATAAGACATTTTAAAGATTATCCTGGCAAAACCTCTTTTCCCCAACCAGCTCTCAAGTGGGTTAGGCCATGAAAAAGCCCATGAAAAATAAAACAAAACATTTGAAAAAAAAACATTTTTATCCTGAGACAAAAAATTCACTTTTTTTCATGTGTGAAACTGAGTGAAAAAAAGGTTTGCCACAAGAATTTATTTTTTTTTGTTGGGAAAAAAAATGTGTCCTGATTTTTTTTCTCTCTGTCTCACACATTTTTTAATTTAAAATAAATAAATAAATAAATAAAAGTGTGTGTTTTTTTTATGTAAGTGATTTTTTTTTCTCCCCAGGATAAAAATGTTTTGTTTTATTTCTCATGGGTGAAACCAGGTGAACATTTTTTGTTTTTCAGGGGAAAAAAAAGAAATAAGAAGTATAATAAATAAGACATTTGTAAAGATTATCCTGGCAAAACTTTTTTCCCCATCAGCTCTCAAGTCATAAACACAGGAGAGAAAAAATTATTTAGATTAAATTTAGAAAATGGATCATCAGAAAAGAAATACAATTCTTTACTTACCGCTCAGGGCTTCCATACTATTACTGTCACCACTATAGAAAATGTGTATTGGTCAACTGTGAAATATTCTCACTTAAAACATATATTTGTCCAAAAAAATGGAAACAAAATATGTATAGAACGTTGCCAAAAAAAAAAAAAATGATATCAGACTAGCCTGTATCGCTCAGAATGAAAAATGTGTGTATATTAAACATTGAATGTGAGAATCTCAGGGTGTACAAGGTCAGGTAACATCATCAACATACATGTATGGCATTGTGGCCTCCGAGCCAGGTTTGGGGAAAGTCGTGGCCGTGTGCTTTAGTCAAAGACTGGATGAAGTGACACTCCTCCTCACTGTGGATGGACGCCAGGTTTGCTCCTTCGAACAGACAGTAAGTCTGTAGGTGACGAGAGAAGAAACAGTTTCCCCACATCAAGTTATTTGTCAGTATATTAATGACTCTGTCACAACACTTTAATTTTGTGGAGTGAACACTGCAGCCTCAGGGGGACGCTCCCTCTATCGTCCTCACCTCAGCTTCAACCCATGTCTTCGGGCTGTCGACGAAGTAGAAACAGTGATTGCCAAAGTGGGACCACTCGTAGGGGCAGTAGTATTCCATGTCTACAACAAATATATATATTACAAATTAACCAAAAGAACTACAGTAACTACCAGAGTAGCAGAAAATATAAACACTCAAGTGAAGTCCAGCCCTTTTCAGACCTGGTATTAATATCTGCCACAAGTAATCTGATTACAAGTGGACAGCTCGAAAAGGACACAATGTTTTAAACACACATAAAGAAATGTATAACATGCTGAATTTAAAAATGTCCCACATAATGAAGAATCTGCAGTGTATTTGTACAATGTGACATGTTTAGATCAATAAAATGTTTCTTCCTTCATAAATTGAGTGTAAATGGTGAAATCAGTGTAAACTGTGTTCAAACAGCTGCTAAATGTTGGCAGGTCAGACTTTAGCACTTTAGACACAGAAGCAGACAGGCTGGTGCAGCCATGCTGCCACAAACTGACACTTTTTACAAGGAAACACACAACTTCAGGTTTTCATTTAATGCTGAATTTACAAGAAGGAGACAATGATTCAGAATCTGTCAGAGACAGAGTTTCACTACGTTATAAAGTTCGTTTTAACTCAACAACTCTTAAAATCACTACATTTGTTAAGGGAGTTTGGTGATGTTGTGGTAACTGAGGAAAAATCTCAAATGTGTCCTCAGTGCATCTTAGCGGTGTTCTCACCTGCACTCAGAGCTGTCCACTTGGTCTGAACAGGGCCGGTATGTACCTCCAAATTGTAGGTCATCACTTACCACACTTAACAGGTACGGCCCCCGGCGGCGTCTTGGTGCCCGGTATCTTCTGTCCAGTCAGGACATCGACACACCAGCAGAACCCGGTCGACCCTGAGCACTGCTGCGGGAGGAAGTTCCCGTGGGCGTCACACTGCGGGATGAACACACCAATGATGTCGAGGCTTTGCTGCTGAATGAACGTGCAGATGCCCGTTTGTCTGGACATCACGGTGGAGGTGGAGGTGGAGGTGGAGGTGGAGGTGGAGTTGGAGTGGACCGGGACGGCTCGGCTCAGGGTCAGGAGGGAGCACAGTACGAGAGACACACTGAGCCACTTCATGGTGATGATGATGATGATGATGATGAAATGAGAGTGTGGCCTGTCAACAAAGATTTAGGATCATTGATCATTTTTGTAATTTGCAACAAGTCTGAAAGATATTTGGTTCTAGAGACGTGGTAATCACTGAAGTTTGTCAAGAGCCCCTCGTCACTGAATCGACCACGTTAATGATGTTAAAGTTGGAAACACTTCCTTCCTTTCCTTGCCAGTGAACATAATCCAGGCAGCAACAACAATTCTTCTAAACTTATAAACAAATAAATGGTATATAAATCTGATTCTGCATTAGACACTGTTGTTTTTATTGCATTTCCATATTGTTTTCTTGAGACGTGCAACTACATTTTTTTAAATGATGTAATTTACGTTTTTTTAAGCTTACTGTTATTGTATTAATGACAATTATAGTTACTGTTGTTACTATTATTTCTAGCATTACTTTCTTGGGAAATTTTGAGCACAAGCAAAAGTTTTTTGCACGACATAAAGTGTGAAAAAAGATTATAATTTGTATAGACGTTAGAGAAGAGTGCACTTATAATGGCAAAAATGCAAATAAATATACGGAGCACAGAATATATTTCTTCACAATTCATATCTTGTGATCCATATCTGTGCTTGAGAATAAAGTGTGCAGATTTCTTGGACAGTGCACTCACAATGACAAAAAACTACGTACTGCAAACACACAGTAATAAAGCAACAATTTCTTTTACAATTTCTAACAACTGTCATGAACAATCTAAAGCAGACTTACCTGTTTCAGGATCAGCTTGTGTGCTAAGCCCGATGCTGTCCTCTGCTGCTGCTCTGCCTTTTATCCTGATGCCTCTCCTGTGTGATGAATTCATTTTCCCATGAACACACAGCAGCTCTCAGATCAAGTGTTGCACTAACAAAGACCTTTTTTTAATTATTGTATATCAGCAGATGAGCCCTTGTGTATACAGTTGTTCTTTTTAGACAGCAGGACACGTTTTGGGTTACATCATTTTACATTGACCTTAAATTTCATTGTTCAGGGTCTCTGCTTCCCAGACTCTTTGTTTGTGCTCTCTAAAGCTGCTCTTATTTTACCGCCTTGTATTGTGCAAATCTGGGTTACAGACGGGTTTTGCAAGTAAACACTGAGACCACTTGAGACTAGCTGGATTCAAGGTTCAAGGATTAGGTTTATTGTCATTTACACTTAAAAAGTACCATGTCATTGCACTCTGACAGGAGCAATTTATAAAATATGGCCTGAATTTTAGTTTAAGACATAAAAAAATTAAAAAGATTATCAACAGAGTGTGAAGAAACAACAGTGTTGACGTCTGAGATGTCTAATGAAGTTAGCGTGCTAACCAGCTAGCCCGTAAACTCACAAAATGTCAAGAAAGGAAATATTTTTACGGGGGGTGGGGTCACAGTGACCTTTGACCTCTGATCAACAAATTCTGACCAGCTCATCTTTCAGTCCAAGTGGACATTTGTGCCAAATTTGAAGAAATTCTCTCAATGCCTTCCTGAGATAATGCGTACACGAGGATGGGACGGATAGACAGATGTACCATGGCTATAATTGGCATAAAAACAATAAATCAGAAATCCCACTAAGTTTTTAATCACTATTTTGAAAGCTTCCCAGCGGTCATTATTGTTGGGGTACAACCTGAAGGAAAAGCTTGTTCAGGTTCAGCAGCATCAGCTACACACTGAAAACTAATAACCAGTGGGCAATGTGGGAAGGAGGCTGCATATAAGGGGGAAAGTAACACAATGTTTATACCATATGTGATGAATGATTTAATGTAAGATAATCTAACCAGTCTCAAGTGGTCTCAAAAAGATACTACCTCAGATTTGCACAATACAAGGGCGTTAAAGAAGAGCAGCTTCAGATAAAATAACAAGATTTTGATGTGTCATGCTGTTTCTTTTGAAACTACCGATTGTCTGGGAGGCCGTGATACAATGTGACACTGTGGACAATAAAATGACAGTGATGTAACCTAAAACTCAGTGATTACAATAGTCTGAGAAAGAATAACAGGGACACAAAGGCTCACCCGATGATATATAATAAGTAAAGAGGTTAAGACAAAGTAACTCAGCAGGTCTGCTGAGCTAACCTCTGAAATCAATCCATTGTTTGTGTAACATCTGATCCCAAACTCATGGGAAATGTAATAATGACGAAGCAAAATTTGAGTTCAAGTTCTCAACCTCAACCCCAAACAAGTGTATATTGACATATACAATGTAATATACAATAAACACACAGCATATGAAAACCTGCAATAATTGGTATATTATTGTCAATAGATTGTATCATCATCATAAATTCATTAGTACATTATTAAATATATATTTTGATAAAAATGAAGATGACACTAATTTTAATCATAAGCTTGTGTCCACTCTTCATATCATTGTAATATGATGCAATTATATGAAATGTAATGTGAAATTTAACACTGTTCAATTGACACAAATAATGAAAAAAAAACCTTGGATGTTAACATGTCAGATCTATATATATATATATATATATATATATATATATATATATATATATATATATATATATATGTGTATATATATATATATATATGTGTATATATATATATATATATATATATGTGTATATATATATATATATATATATATATATATATATAGTCTGTCACTTTTTTAGTTATTATAGAGTTTCTTTCATAAAACAAACTAAATGAATAAAACTTAAAACTGTTTGTGATTCTTTGTTTAGCCTAAGAAGTCTCTTGAGTGGGGAAAAAGAGGAAGTGATGCTCAGAGCCAGAACGCCAGAGATAGAGCGGAAATCACTGTGGTCACGGCCCTGTTCATATACTGAGTACAGTACATTATGATAATTAGATAATACAGCATTGGACTGCTTTAGTTCAGCTTGTGGTGAGTTATAATCAACAAGACAAGTTCAAATAATTAAAAAAAAAAAATGAATTGGTGCTCAAAAGTAGTTTATTATTATCATCTGTCACATATTATATAGTTCAAGCTGATTTTAATGTTATTTCTAAATAAATAAAATACATGAACATATGTTTTACAAGTCTGACCTCATGTTTGAAACGAGCCTGAAAATGTGCAAAAGATAAATTCACTGCACTTTTCTTTTAACTGCCTCGTTTTTAAAGGGACCGCACCGATTTCCCCCTGAAAGTGAATTTTCATATTCACTTCCTCTTTTCACACTACGCTCCAACTACCACAGAGATTTAACTTCCTCTATCCTTTATGACTTACAGTCATAAAGACTTCTTACTCTTCCCCCAAACGTTGAAGTTTTTCCTGCATTATTAAGAATCACTTCAGCAGTGAATCAGGTAAGGCACCCCAGACTATAATCCTAGAACAAAACATGAAACATGAAATGTACTTTTTTTTCTCTCCATGCCATCATGTTTGAACGATTGTATCAACGCTGTTCCAGTTATGATTTTCTCATTTTACGACTGTGACTTGTTGTTGTACGACTGCGTAACCAGATGGATTACACAATACAAGAAGCACTTGAGCAAACGAGGGCTGTAAGACAGAATTAATGCAGTTACAGTTCATCACGTATGATTTTTTTTTTTTTCCAGTTAATGATTCTGGCAGCCGCTGTGTGTCTGAATTTTGTATTTCAAACTGTCATGACGAGTCAGATCTTTATGAACGCAGGAAGTCACAACACAAACAGGAACGGAAATCAGCTTACTGTATTTTTCTTGTATTGTCCGTTTTACGACCAAGACTGAAGTCAAATCTGTACGCTGTGTTGTTTTAATGCTACGATACAACAATACTGTACCTCCAAGTTTGTGGCAAGCCTTTAAGAGGATTAGGGCCACTGTGACAAATGTCTCGGAGTTCTGAGTTTGAGAAAAAAAGTGAGAAATTTTAAATTTTCAATAGAAATCCGACTTTCTTCTCTCAAAATCATGAGTTTATTGTCAGAAATGTGACTTTTTTCCCCAGAATTCAGACATGTTTTCCTTAAAGTCTGGATACTAAAATTAATCTCAAAACTTTAATCTCAGAATTTCCGACTTTTTCTTGAAGTCAGATTTCTGACAAATAGTCTGAATTCAGAGTTTAAAATCAGACATTTGACTTTTTTCTCAGAATTCTGAATTTAAATTAAAAAAAAATTCAGAATAAGGATTTAGGCTCAGTCACAAAGTCAGACTTAAATCAGAAAACTTAAACAGAATTTGGACTCTCAGATATCCAAGAAAACAGGCAGATTTTTCACAGTAGCCCTAACCCTCCTACAAATACATCTTTTGTTTCTTAACTGTGTACACTTATCGAATCTGTGACCAAGCTAGCGAGCTTCCTGACTGATGGTTAGCTGGCATGTGTAGCTGGCTAAGGTGTTTGCCAACCGGCTTAGATAGCTACTAATCCTACGAGCAGTGACTACATCACAAAGCTTCAAGAAACACATACTTGGAGAAGATATGAGGATGAACTCTGCTGTACTTTCTGGTGTGACAGGGCCTCAGGCACTCAGGTGGAAAGCCTGCAATCAGAAGACAGAGCGGATGATTTTAGTTGAGTTTAACCGTAAGACAGCTGGACTGTTACACAGGTATATGCATAGTCTTAGTACAACTGAACATAAACAAAAGTGTAAATGTAACAATCTTGTTTTTGTCGTACCTGTACTTTTAAATTTTACTTCCACCTTGTTTTCTTTCACTTTGTCTCACTTTCTTTGACTTTCTTGCTTGGTTCGCTAATCTGATTCTTTTCCTCCCTCCTCTGTTCCCACCGCCATCAGAATTTCCCTTCTCTCCCCCACAGTATGGGCCGGCCAACCAACCTTTCCTCCGCCCTCCAGATCATCCTCCTCCTCTCTCTCTGCTGGGGTCAGAGGTCAAACCCAGATGACGAGAGGCCATCCTGCGGGCGCTGCGACCTTCGGCTCTCCTGTAACTGCTCCTATGGCGGCTTCACACGGGTTCCCATGGTAACGGACCGCGCCCTGAGTCTTGACCTCTCCAACAACAACATCACCGTGGTGACGGACGATGATCTGACAGGCCACAGACAACTGAGGGCTCTGAGTCTTCACGGTAAGGCTGGTGGGATTTTATTCAGTATGGGTACAGATAAAAAACACATGAGCGTAAGTGATGAAGGACTCATGATGTTTCTGACATTTTCCATCTATATTTGTGTTTATAAGTAGACATCTACCACTTTATTGGAGAGAAACATTTTAACATCTCATTTTGGAAACATAAAAAAGCCTTAAAAAAAATGGGATATGTAAAACAATTAATATTAATGTATTACACTATGATTAATGATAATATACTGACTATAAGGTAGTGACAATGAATCAATTAATCTATGAATGATTTAAATCAAATGTCACTTATTAGCTCATCCAAAGCTTTTAAGTATATCATATTATTGAATGAATCAAAGATGTAAAAATGTCTGATTTTTCCAAACATTTAAAATACTTCTGGTCATGGTTTCGCTGTGCCTAAGGTCAAGAATGAACATCAGAAGCACACTTTTGAAGCCAATGTGGACAAAAAGGTTTTAAATTGCTTAGAACAACAACAACAACAACATTAAAAAAGGACATTTTGTCACCAAGTTTGTTTTCGAGATGAGAGCCAAACTGCAGCGTACTATACCTTCGTCATACCATTGCTGTTTGGTTAGGTTTAGGCAATAAAAGTACTAGATAAGGTTAAAAGCATCATATTTAAGGTTAAAATAAGTACGTTACTCATTTAATTATGACGCAAGTTTACGATGTTATCAAATTAAAACAGCTCACACGGGACATGAACAGAGCTCTCCTGGGTAAAAGTCCTTTGCTTGTTTTACCTGACGTCCTTCTTTAGTGGATTTTATGAATCTTCATGTGACTTCCTCCTTTGCTGCCGTTCTTCTTACAACGGCCACTAGAGGTCACGCTTAACAACAAATGTAATTATGGGTTATAATAAGCTGCTTGAAGAGTTGACCTTTATGTTTCTTTTCTGATGAGGACGGGTTACTTGTTTTTGCAAGGATGTAGGATGTTTTATATGTAGATATTACTGTCATCCAGGTAACAGGATAGCTGAGATCCACCCGTCAGCGTTCGACTCTCTGTGGAGCCTGGTGGAGCTGGATCTGTCTGACAATCAGCTGACTGCTCTCAACCAAAAATGGTTCAACAAGCTAGAAGCTCTACAGCAGCTCAACCTGCTCAACAACCCATACAGGTAAAACCCTTCAGTCACAGTTTAAAGACCAAGCAGAAACCTCCAGACTGCGTATGATGTTCACATGCTTCACCGCCCTCTTTTCCTGCAGCTGCCTGGGTTCTCCTCCGGTGTTTCAGGGGCTGGTCAGGTTGAGGAGGCTTCGGTTTGGAGGTCCCGCTCTGGAGGAGCTAAAGAGAGGAGATCTGTCTGGAGTCACTGAGCTGGAGGAGCTCACTGTGCACGCCAATAACCTGACGAGGTTCGGAAGTGATGTTGTTTTTGAGTCTGTATATGTCAGATTTTAAAAGCGATCACTATGGTGACTTAATGTGTTAGTCCATCTCTCAATACTTTTCGACTACAGTGTCTGTGGCTCTCAGCTTCAAGCCCACTGGTAACTGTAACTGTAGTTATAAGTGAACGATACTCAAACAGAATTATATAGTGCATTTGTGAGGGACTGTTTTCAACAGTGCATTAATCCACATTTGAAGCAATTATGTGGGATTGTGTCAAGGTAAGTTACAGAGTGTGTGTGTTTTGTTCCTCTGGCGGGATTTGTCTTTTTTAGTTTAAGCACTGATTTTTGAATCCACTGTCTTTTTCTCTCTGCAGGTATGAGTCCGGTACTCTGGCATACGTTTGGCCGTTGGGTTGTGTCACTTTGAGCCTCCACAGTCCATTTTTAACAAATGAGGCCTTAGCCTCAGCTGTGCTCAGTGACGTGTCATACCCGGAGACGCCCATCGTTCTAGAAGACCTCCATCTCATTGGGAATGATACCGTTCAGCCTTTCAAAGCAGCAGCCAATAAGAGAGTCAGGTCTGGCCTCAGTCTACCTTTCTTCTGTTTTAGTATTCATGCAGAATTACTTATTAAGTCACCTCCATAAAACATTTTTCATTCTACATAAGCAACAAGACCACCAGTGAGAAGATAACACATGTCAAATAAACATCAGATTGGCAGTCAATGTTCTATGATGTCACTCCTCAGGTACGTAACTTTACGCAAAACGTCTGTGTCTGATGAGGCCATTGTTCACTTCCTGGAGGCATTCAGTGGAGTACCGCTCACCTTCTTTTCGGGTGATGGCGTCACGTTAACAGGCGAGGGCAGGTAGGAGACAAAAAACAGCAAATCTAGGTGTTCTCCAACAAAAGAGAAAATAAAGTTGTTTATAATATATTTTTTCATAGTACTGTTTTGTAGGGTAAAACCTATTATAAAGAAAGTAAATAATATTCAGAAGCAAACTGTGTCTTAATCTTCATTGTTAAATAGTTTGTTGTTTTTTGGTTGGTGCTAGGTGGGAGACAGCCAGCTGGACTGATCAAAAAAGCATTGACGAGTTCCACATACGAAACGCCGTGGTGCTGGATGTCTTTAAGTTTGTCTCATTTCTACAGCTGGGATTTCTGCTGCAGTATCCCAGGAAGGTGTCTGTCGTAAATTGTAAGGTAAAGAACACGTGTTTTTTAAAACATTTTTTTATCATAAGTCAAACCAATTCTCAAAAGTTTGGACATTGTAAACAGAATATGATCTAATGAGTTAATCCTTTTTGACATATACTTAACTGAAAACAAATGCTAACTTACCTACAGGCCTTCGTGATGCCCTGTCAGACGTCTGCCCTGCTCAAGAACCTGCAGTACCTGGACTTTTCCGACAACCTGCTGACTGACATGACTCTTAAGGAGACGCTGTGCGATGGTGACGGCACAATGAAGGACCTACGAGTTTTAAACGTCAGCGGAAACGCTCTGCAGGTGCCTTCATGAAACCTTAAGGAATTATTTTTGCGTGTATCCAATCAGCAGGAAGTCCAAAAACAGTTTGAAGGTTTTGGAGTAAAATGACCTGCCGCCTGAAGACCTGTTTGTCTCTGTCCCTCAGTCTTTTTCCATGCTGACCCACCTGGTACTGAAGCTCTCCAAGCTGACCCACCTGGATATCAGCAGGAACGGATACAACTCCATGCCCCAGAGCTGCTCCTGGCCCTCCACCCTGCGATACCTCAACCTCTCCTGGACCTCACTTACAACCATCACCCCCTGTCTACCCAAAACTCTGAAGGTACAAGAGTGGCTCATGCAGCAGCAATCCTGACAGACCTGACACCATCAAGCCAAAAATACTTGCCAATAACCCACTTTTACCTTGATCTTTATCCTGTACAGGTGTTGGATCTGAGCAACAATGACCTCAGAAACTTCTCTCAGGCCCTGCCTGCCCTGAGAGAGCTCCACCTCTCTGGGAACAAGTTCCTGAGGCTGCCCTCTGGATCGCTGTTCCCCAATCTGCAAACACTTACAATACAGGTAGGGACCAACTAAATATCACATTTCCTCTTCTGATCCTCTTCGTATTCCCCAGTGTGACCCTTCTCGTTCTTCCACAGTCGAACACCTTGAACATGCTCAGCCATTCAGACCTCCAGTCGTACCAACGACTCCAGAGCCTCCAGGCCGGTCAGAACAAATTTGTCTGCTCCTGTGACTTCGTTGACTTCTTCCAGTCAGTCATTAAAGGAAATGGAGATGTGCATTTGACAGACAGAGAGGACGCCTACATCTGCGACTCTCCTCTCTTCCTGCAGGGGGAAGAAGTGGGTCAAGTCCGCCTCTCCGTTGTTGAATGCCACCGGGTTTTGTTCGTGTCTGTGTGCTGTGGGGTGGCGCTGTTTGTCGCCATCCTGCTGTGTGTCCTGTTGTGGCGCCTCCATGCAATCTGGTACCTCAAGATGACATGGGCTTGGCTGAGGGCCAAGCGTAACTCCCGGCAACGACGGCGCAATGATAGAGAAGACTCAGAAGCGTTGCTGTCCTTCGACGCCTTTGTGTCCTACAGTGAGAGAGATGCTAGCTGGGTGGAAAACTTCTTGGTGCCTGAGCTGGAGGAGCCGAGGTTACGTCAGAATTTTTTTTTTCTTGTTATCTCTTCTAACATCACATTTCTGTTGTCTGTTTGTTAGCAGGATATCTCAAAAGCTGCAAAGCTACTTACCAAATTTCAGCAAGAATAGAAAGAAACAAGAGGTTTTCATCAAAACTCTTCAAAAAATCAGAATTAAAGTTTGGTGAAAGATGATCATGGGAACACATTTGATCCAATCTTTTCCACACATGGCTCGTAGCCTTCCAGCTAAATGTTATTAATTGGGTTTCTTTTAAATCATATTTTTTAGGGTCTTTCCTTGTGATAATGAGGTACAGAGGCAAACAGGAAATGGGAAGAGGGACAGGTATGACGTGCAACAATTGCTGCAGCTGGATCTAAGTGCTGTAACCATTCAGCTACCAAACCAATCCATTAATTTGGCCTACAATATTAGTTTTCCAGTATTTTGTTGCTTGATTTTTTTACTTTAGATGCTGTTCATTTAATCTGACTATTGACTGTAATTTAAAGAAGTCTTGTGGCAACACCACTTCAGCAACACAATCAAGAAGGTTGAGTACTTAGCAAATTCTGGTGACCAGTAAAAATGTACAGTTTAGAAATTCTCTTAAAAGTCTGAAGAAATGGTGCGTTCCTGTTAAGTTGGTGCTTTTGGAAAAATGTCTTACCAAATCAGAAACATGTTGTTGTCAATGCCATGACTTTTGCAGCTGACTCCCCACAGCCCACTGAACCCCACAGACCAAACATAAAATCTAAACCCAATGAGAAACATAACCTTCTTATTGATTTCTACTCCCGCAGGGAGATTGATGAAGGCCTTATGAATCCCAGACATCCTCGGCCTCTGACCCTGTGCCTCCACAAGCGGGACTTCCTTCCTGGGCACTGGATTGTGGATAATATCATAAGCGCCATGGAGCGCAGCCGGCGTACCGTCTTCGTCCTCTCAGAGAACTTTGTCCAGTCGGACTGGTGCCGCTACGAGCTGGACTTCTCCCACTTCTGGCTTTTCGATGGAGATTCCGGCCGAGATGCGGCCATCTTGATCCTGCTGGAACCGCTGTCCAAGGACGACATCCCCAAACGCTTCTGCAAACTGCGCAAACTCATGAGCTCCACCACCTACCTGGAGTGGCCTCAGGAGGAGGAGAGGGTCGGGGAGTTCTGGAAGAGTCTCCGCAACGCTTTGAGAGGAGAAGAAGAGGAGGATGACTGAGGGGGAAAACACGAAGTGATGAAGAATAAAGGACAAAATCAGAAGCTGAAAAGGGTGGAGGAACAATAAGAAGTGAAGAAGAGGAAAAGAAAAGGACAGAGAGGAGAACAAGGGAGGAGTAAAGATGAAATGAAGGAGCAGGAATACGATGTAGATGAAGCCTGTGATTTAATGTCATAAATAAGGAAAATATTGTGACTTTACTTGTTGCTTTTGCTGACAAATTGCTTTTGAACTGAGCAGTCTTTGTTATGACCCATTCGGTCATCTTAAAAAAAAAAGTTCCTTCTTGGTTTTTCATCACTTAATTTAACGAGAAAGATCTGTATCAATCAGGTCATTCTGGTTTCTTTCAACATCTGATGAAATCAAACTTACCCTCAGCTGCACAACAATCAATCACATCTGATCTCAATCATATTTCCTCAGTTTAAGCAGGAACGTCAGAGTAATAACAGACGTTCAGCTTACAAGTGACAATGTAGTGCAGCATCAGTCAGGTATTCTGCTGGTAGTTTGATGAAATGGCCACTTGAGGGAGCAGCTGGTTAATTTTTGGCACAACCACAGGACGTTGTCAGCGGATGTGAAACCAGTTCTGCAGTAAACAGCCTGAGCACTTATATGAAAAGAGTCAACTTCCAGTAATAAGAGTGTTTCCTATAACATGGACGTGTTACTCAAACAGAAGCAGAAAAACTAAGTTCCTGAGGAGCTTTTATTAAAACTACAAGGGGACACACTGCACATACACACAGTGACATCGGAAACACTTTTCTGAGGCCTCAGTGTGCTTCAAACTTGTTGGATCATCAGACTGTCTGAAACATAAAATGGATACAGTTGCATACAGCTTGTCCGGTGTAATCCAAGTCTCCAGAAGCCCTCAGCACGAGCTGGACCACACGTTGAGGGTGTAAATAACATCTTTTCAAATCAGTTTGTGATCTCAGGGCTTCTGGAGTCTTGGATTACGCCAGACGAGCTGTCTGGAGACATTTGATTTGTTTACAAGTTGTTTAAGCAGAACGCTGCAACTCTGTTTTACTGTGAAGCTCCAGAAATGTTTTGTGGACTACGAGACTTCACCTGACTTTATATCAACATGGAGGGAGGAGATGATGACTGGATTCATATTGTTGGCTGAACTGTTCCTTCACGTTAAATGTGTGGTTTTTTTGACCATGCAATAAACATTTAAGCCTTTTTTTAAAATCTCAGCTATGACTGTAAGTTTGTCTTGTCATTACACTTACATTCTACAAATATTTGCCTCTTAGCTCGTGTGTTTCATCACTACATTTAGTATTTTATCGCTCTACTAGACTTCAAACTGTAGCTTCTCTCTCAAACGTCATTTTTGTTTGTGATTGCTTGAATCATTATTCATTTAATACCCACATCAGACCCCTGACATCACATGCTTTTACATTTTACATGGCAGACTGTGGGGATTTTATAGTGAACTGAAGTGTAATGTACCTGCAACAAAGAGACATGGATAAAACTTAATTGGTCAAGACGTTGTTGCAACCCTTTGTCTAGACTGAGAAGAGAAAACTGGTGGGAACAACAATATAACATTTTGAGGGGGGAAACAAATGACAGGAAACAGATTCTGAAGAGAACCAAACAAGTTTTAATTAGTACTGCAAAATTAATCAAAAACATCATCCAAATCACAGGTGCAGGCAAAACTACAAAAGAAAGAGCTAACGGGTGCTGTTAAAACAAAGACATAAACCAAAAGAGGACCAAAACCAAGAGCTAACTATTCTTAAAATGAACCAAATATGAAAGTAAAGCCTCACTATCTAATCCTAGCCCATGTGGAAAAGAACAAAACAGTCAAAACAGGCATTAGTGGGGTTATTTTGTCCAGTGTGAAAGGGGTACAGATTTTTGCCGTGAAAATAAAAACTACACCACCACAGTGGATGATTATAATAACAGCATTTACATTTGCTGTAATGAAATAAAATCACTTTAATCATTTGCTCACTGGGAAAATAACGATTTCATCAACTAGAAACAACAACCTGTGCAGCCAGATGTGTTTCGACACTTGCCCGAGGACTGAATACTTAATCAGTGTCCATTGGTTCAGAAGAGTCTGAGAGGTTTCCAACGTCTGCTGGCTCAGCCTTGACTACCTGTGCTTCAGATACAGACTTAAGGACTTCTTGTAGGTCTGAGTTTCCCTTTGCTGCCTCCTCAAATCTCTTTAACAACTCTTCAAGTCCCTTTGTCTTAAGCATATTCACGAAGTGTTTCAATATAGTGTGTAGAGAAAAGGCATACTCTATCACACTCTCTTTGTATTTTTGAAACCCATAGACGAATCCTGCAGTGTGCAAACCAAAAACTTTGCATTGAGCATCAAACACTGGAGAGCCAGAGGAGCCATGGTACATGAAAGTGTTGTAGGTCACCACTTTTTCTGCCAATTTCCCATCAGTCATTATGTTTTCAATGTCTTGCTCTCTGATAAGGTGACTGATTGAGTAGAGAGTGAGAGGACTGTCTTTGTATGGATGTAAATGATCATCGACAGCCTGCTCCCTCTTCTCTTTCTCAATGATACATGTGGGATCCATTTTTTTCACTTCTCCTCCTGGGTGACCGATAAGATAGGCTTCACCACTCGGAGGCACTGGACTAAAGTCCTTCAGGAGCCCTGGTGGTATCTTAATGTTCTGTTGTGTTTGGGTTTTTAGGTTGGAGACCCTCTGGCCTTCAGTGTTGAACTCAAGTACGGCATAGTCAAGATCACCTTCAGGGCAGATGTAAGATTTAACTACCTGGTGGCGGTGGGAAATTGTGTCATCATAGTTAAAATAAAAGTCAACAGACACCTCTACACCCCTCTCCAGTGTTTCTCCTTCAACATAATCTTTAAATAAATGTGCGTTAGTTAAGATGTAGTTGCCAAACAACACAAAGCCTGTGCCCTTAATTACATTCTTAACAATCACTTTGCAGACTGACTCACTCAGTTTTAGCAGCTTCCTGAGTCTGTGCATGTCACTGAATAACTGCTGGATCTTTCCATTCCATGAGTTTTCCTTCCTCAGCTCTAGTACTTTCTGGTGAAAATCATCAGGGAATCTTTTCTGCATCTGTTCTTTCCGAGCTGAAAGCAGCTGATGCTGTAATTCATAAATCTTCTCAGGGTCATCACTGATTTCCAGTGCTACTCTGACACTGATTCCGTTCTGATATGCTACCTCTAAGACTGACCTTGTGTTTCTCTGGTATTGTGAGTCTTCTGATGGTCTTGGGTTTTCCTGCTGTTTTTTATCTTTTACTGTCTTATCCTGTGGAAGATTTATGTTGAATTCTTTTCCATATAGTTTGTCAACCTTTTGTGTACGTTCAAACATTTTTCCTTGGCAAGACAAAGTGTAGTTGCAGAGATCATCACTGAAGCGACCGTCTCTTTGCTCTTCCACTGTCGTCCCCTTCTCCCCATAAACACACCGACAGTCGAACTTTTCAACAGCATTATTTTTAAAAAGCTTCTTTGTTTTGGCGTTTGTTCCTCCGACTGCATCAGTGTAGAAAACAGAATATTGGTCTCTTGAATGTATTTCTGTGTTTGTGCTAGGTTTGACTTGGATCTCAACCGCTTCTGATTTATGTGATATTTTCCGAGATTCCTCATCATCAATACAAGAACAAGGGAAATTAGTTGCAATAGTAACTTCCCCATGCTGTGCACCCGGCTGAATTACAAGGTTTTCATCTGACCGTTTCAGTTCATTGTATTTTTTTGTTATTGTACAAAGGAAATTAAACACAATAACAATTCCCTCCAGCACTGTCCAACGTGGCTCGCAATCAACATCGGATTTCTTGTGGACTTTGCATCTGAATTTCTTCTTGAAATGATGTAAACGTCCGTCCTGCAGGAAATCAGAGTGAAAAAATAAGTTACACATCCTTTTGTCCTTTTTTGTACATGCAGTGTATCACAGTCCACTAACCATGGGTTCATCATAGTTCTCCTTCTTCACTGTCACATGGCTGTATCTACCAGTTGTATACATAAATATGATCCCATTACATTCCCTGTCGAATTTGTCATGTAATGTTTTTAAGAATGGGTCCAAATTTGGTTTTGCATCCTCTACTCATGTTAATACACACAGGCGTGAAATAAGGTGTGTGGTTACAACAGGCTGAACATATTTTGTTCTACGTCATAAAATCCATCATTAAATGTCCACAGTTTAATTATAAAGCTCTTCATGTGTTAAAAACAGTTAGCGGTTGCTAACAAGTGTCTGAATGAGACTACAGAGGTTGTCGGGGACATTAAACGTCCTCACAGCAAACACGGAGACTCATCTGCTCACTAGTCCGTCTTCACAGGCCACTTTAGTTACACACTGTTCTGACTCTGACTTTACAACTCGTACATTGATCAGTTTATAGAAAACCTGGATAGTAATTGTGCAGTAAGACGCTCAGTGGTGGAGACGTTTAAGTCATGTGACAGGAAATCAGAGTGAAGAAATAAGTAAGGTTACACATCCATGAATGTAATAAAAATGCAGCCTTTTTTGTCCATGTTTCACAGTCCACTCACTGTGGGTTCACTGGAGTTCTCCTCCTTCACTGGCACATGGCTGTATCTACCCGTCTGCAAAATGAGAAAAGTAAAAACATCAAACCTCGTTCAAGAAATGATTGTATGGATAAATATGATCGCATTACGTTCCCTGTCGAATTTGTAATGTAATGTTTTTCAGAATGGGTCTAAATTTGGTTTAGATTCTCTGCATAAATCTTTCCAAAGGCTATTCTTGATTATTATAATGTTTTGTGGCAAGTTACAGTTAAATAATACATCTGACAGCTGTAAAATGATTGATTGATTTTTCTTTAAAACATACGTTAGGGTCATCTAAACTACAAACTACAGACTGCTGCCGTTTGTAGTCGTAAAACCAAGAAATCAGGTAGCATGTTAGCGCTTCCTGTTCCCTCGTCTCAAAGTCTGGGAGTCTGTTGAATGTGTTTTTAGTTAAAGGTGTGAAATAAGGTGTGTGGTTACTACAGGCTGAACATATTTACATGTTTTGTTCTCCAACATAAAATCCATCATTAAATGTCCCACAGTTTAATTATGAAGCTCTTCATGTGTTAAAAATGGTTAGCAGTTGCTAACAAGTGTCTAAATGAGATTAAACGTCTTTGATTCTGACTTTACAACTTGTACATTGATCAGCTCATGAGGAGAACTCACCTGAGGGCCTGCAGCTCCACCTGGCTGTTGATTCTCCATGGTGATCAAACTCGTGCTGATAAAATGATGCATTCACAAAACAAACAAATCAGACAAGCTGTGGCTGATTCTGCATCGAAAATGTTCCATCAATAATCTGAATTTCCCCAGGTTGTCCTTAAAAACATTCAGGGGCGTCCCAATTAAGAATTGCTCTTGAGAATTTTTTCTGTTTATTGCCCACCCAAAACCTCAACGGATGGTTGAAACCAGTCATGTCCTCTGGGCAAATAATATAATAATAATAAACTTTATTTATAGAGCATTTTTTAAAAACACAGTTTACAAAGTGCTTTGACAAAACAAAGGAAACTTGTAGTCTGAAAACAAATAACTGAAGAACAGAAGTAATGAAAAAATTACCAAAATAAACAAAATAAAGAAATGGAAATAAATCAAAAAGGGTAAAATAAACAAAACAAATAAATTAATATAATAAACTCAGCCAGTAGGAGCAAAAGCAAAAGGACGACATCACATAAAGGCAAGTCTATAAAAGATCCTGCGAGCCTTATCTCCTCAGGCAGGGCGTTCCAAAGCCGAGGGGCCCTGATGGCGAAGACACGATCACCTTTGGTTTATAACCTCGACTTTGTAGCGGTTAGAAGGGCCTCGCCCGAGGATCTAAGGCTGCGAGCTGGCTCATAGGGAATTAAAATGTCTGCTATATAGGTCGGAGCCAGCCCCACTTTAAAGGTGATCAGTAAAATCTTAAAATCAATTCTATAACGGACGGGGAGCCAATGAAGGGACTGAGGTAATGTGATGTCGTCTGTTAAAACCAGTTAGAAGCCCAGCTGCCGAATTCTGTATAAAAGGGCTGTCGACCGTCTACAACAGATATAAAACAATAAAGGTCAAAGTCCCTGACACAGCCCAGAGAAAAACGCTCGACAAAGTTTTACTGAAGGACTGTGTGACTTCATTAAAGCTTCAGTTTATTTATCAGGACTGGGTTAAGATGTTAGAGTTAGACGTTCAGCCGCAATACATCAGAACCTTTTTGGAGAACTGAGAAACCCAAAGAAATTATTCTTTTTCTAATTTTAAATCTGTTACATCGCTATGTCTCATCAACTAATCACTGTCATTTTTTGTGAGTGTCTTCTTAGATGATAGTAATAAAGTGATCATTAAAAAAAACAAAAGCATATCCATACTTTAAATATCTGAGCATCTTACCTTAACCTTGGTCAACTGGCACTGAAGAGCGCAATGACGTGCGAGCATATTATGGATGTACCTGTGATTACCTATTTGTAATGGGCCATTTGTAATGGGCCATTTGTAATGGGCCATTTGTAATGGGCCATTTGTAATGGGCCATTTGTAATGGGCCATTACAAATGCATCATGTTAAGCCTTTCAACACACCCAAACCCATGACCCAGTACTGCTAAACAAGTCGAGATTAAATCCCCATTTCAACAGTTAACAACAAAACAGGTGTTAGTAAAGAACAACGGTCTGAGAAACGGAGAAACAGAGACGTTGGGAGCTTGTGCATGAATACATTTTCTGACACACTGATGAAGTTAAATAAACATTTAATAAATTAAAAGTCAATATCAGCAGCAGTCTTGACAACAGAGAAATGTCCATTTGACAGAAGAAAGCGATTTTCTTGTTGTAGCTCTACAGCAAAGGATGAGAGCCTCTTAAAGATGTGAACAAACTCCTGTTAGTGACTGTTTAGAGGCTGGTTACCAAAGTTTTGTATGAGGATGACCAATCTCCTTTATTTATAGCCTGTTTTATGATGTTCAAGGTTCAATTCCTGGAGGTGGGTCTGAGTCTTATTCGCACCACAGACAGTTTCCATTATGGAGGATCGGCGGCAGCGACAGTTAAACAGACATCCTCAATAAAACCTTTTGTAATAAACAAAACTACATGAAATGTAAACGGGTCATGTAACACTATGGTCTGTTTTGTAATAAATCTGAAACACTTAGCTTGTGTTAGTGGCGTCAACAGAAGCAGCAGTGATGCGTGTGCAAACTATAAAACTGTTTAAAAAGGCTTTTTTTAATCATACAGTACAAAGTAAAGCAATGATTTATCACAAAAACATGACATGCATGACGGCAACGTTTCCACACGTTCCAAAGTAAACTCCTCTCGAGACTTTCTCATGTCAATCGCGTTGAAATGATCGAATACTGGATCTGTGCTTCAATATTTTTGTCCAAGTCGGCTGCAGTTTGGCATCACAGTGTCCTCTGCACGCAGAGACCCAGACCGCCTGGGATCATCGCTCTGCTGGAGACTGTGCAAGCGTTCAGTCCAACAACATGTACCGAGGAAACAAAAGACTTCAGAAGCAGCCTGAATCAGCTCCTTGTAGCGCTGACTTTGACACTTCGCTGCCAAATGTTTCTCGCGCCGTTCGCGACTCAAGGACGTACCTACAGCGGCGTTCCTCAGGGCTCTATTCGAGGCCCAGGGAGAAGTTAATCCCGTGGACGATACCGATGATGATGGGTTGCCAGGCAACCAGGTATCGGAGCCAATCAAGCAGCTGCCCGTACAGGACATGTGTCTTCTCCCAGCTGGCAAGCGAAAGAATTAAGGAGAGCACTCAATAAAGAAGACGTGGTTTAATGGGTTAAGTCCTGTCAGACCACAGGGGTACAAATTAAACAGGGTGCAGCCTGTGAAGGGTGTATTTTAAAAGAGACAGTGCCAACTTTAAAGAAAGGGAGGGAGAGGAGAGGAAATGAACAAGATGACAGGAAGGACATAAATGATGTAAGGAAAGGTGGGAGGAGAGGAAAGGAAAGCAAAAGAAAGGAAAGCAAAGGAAAGGAAAGGAAAGGAAAAGAAAGGAAAGCAAAGGAAAGGAAAGGAAAGGAAAGGAAAGGAAAGGAAAGGAAAGGAAAGGAAAGCAAAGCAAAGGAAAGGAAAGGAAAAGAAAGGAAAGCAAAGGAAAGGAAAGGAAAGGAAAGGAAAGGAAAGGAAAGGAAAGGAAAGGAAAGCAAAGCAAAGGAAAGGAAAGGAAAGGAAAGGAAAGGAAAAGAAAGGAAAGCAAAGGAAAGGAAAGGAAAGGAAAGGAAAGCAAAGCAAAGGAAAGGAAAGGAAAGCAAAAGAAAGGAAAGGAAAGCAAAAGAAAGGAAAGCAAAGGAAAGGAAAGGAAAGGAAAGGAAAGGAAAGGAAAGGAAAGGAAAGGAAAGCAAAGGAAAGGAAAGCAAAGGAAAGCAAAGGAAAGGAAAGCAAAAGAAAGGAAAGCAAAGGAAAGGAAAAGAAAGGAAAGCAAAGCAAAAGAAAGGAAAGGAAAGGAAAGGAAAGGAAAGCAAAAGAAAGGAAAGTAAAAGAAAGGAAAGTAAAAGAAAGCAAAGCAAAAGAAAGGAAAGGAAAGTAAAGTAAAGTAAAGGAAAGCAAAAGAAAGGAAAGTTAAGGAAAGGAAAGTAAAAGAAAGGAAAGTAAAGGAAAGGAAAGCAAAGCAAAAGAAAGGAAAGTAAAGTAAAAGAAAGGAAAGTTAAGGAAAGGAAAGTAAAAGAAAGGAAAGTTAAGGAAAGGAAAGTAAAAGAAAGGAAAGTTAAGGAAAGGAAAGCAAAGCAAAAGAAAGAAAAGGAAAGGAAAGGAAAGGAAAGCAAAAGAAAGTCATCTCATCTATAAACATCTTGTTATCGTATCGTAAAAGACTTCAGGGAGAACTTTTAACTTTTTCTGAACATATGGGGATAATTTAGAGATCGTGTTCTCTGAGGATCTTCTTCGTGAAGATTTGGAAATCTCTGTGAACTTGTGAGCCTCCCTGTCTAATGACGAGTGTGATGAACAAATTATACTTCCCTACTACCGCTTGGCCAATAAAAGGATACGGGTTGTTCATCATCCTCTTCAAGTCAACCTTCTCGTTGCAGTACGGACACGTCTGCTTCTTACCCACGATGCACCAGCCGCGGATGCAGAACTCGTGGAATCTGAGGCGAGGGGGCAGGTTAAGGCAGAAAAACTGAAACTCCTTATTCTTACATTAACAAATGACACAGTCTACCAATGGCTACACAATTATCACACAGGTTGACATTTCAATCTAATATATGACAAAAACTTAAACAAGTCGATTAATAAGCTCCCAGTATTTCATTTCATTAGCTGGAAACATAATGGGTCCGCATCATATACTCTTACATGGTCCAAGTACAATTTAGATAACAATATCACTGAAAAGTAACTCTTAACACATGTTTTTATAATTAAATATTCAGGCACCTGGCAAAAACCAGCGTTGTGTGACCTCACAATACCCCTGGTTGTGAGTAAAGGGAGCATTTGACTCATTACAGTTCTTTATTTCCTTATTCACACTAACTTTGTGCAAATTTAACAGTCAAAAACAAGTGCTGAGGTGGAAAAAAGACTATAATGAGAGGAAATTGCATAAAATGACATAAAATTGCATGTTCAGACTTAAGAAAACCCATATAAGATGTATATTGTTGGATTTAAAGAAGAGAGAACGGGTCTCCGGTCTAGAAGCTCCTAACTGGTCAACTTGGACGTCAATCAATACGTCAGAGTTTCGCAAACATCTTAGGTAACTTCGATTGCAGTTTAATAATAGAGTCTTTCTGAAATAATATGGTTTAGGGGCAGATAAAAGCATGAAAATGCATCCATGAACAGTTTGTTGCTGAGTGCACAGAAACTTAACTTTGACCTCTGACCTCCCTGTGAGGACTCAGGAGACATAAAAAGCCTTTTCTCCTGCAGGATTTAACTGAGCTTTAGGATACATGTGTCCACAGGAGAGCTGGTAGGTGTCTTCTATAAATCCTTCCTCCTCCACGTCCACCAGGATCCTCTGGCCGCACACTGCGCAGATGTCGTTGGTCAGGCTCCTGCTGGGCATGCCTCCCTTGTTGTAGTACTGGAAAATGCACATGCAAGGCCAACGATTTGTTAATTTAAAACAATAGAAATGTCAACAGGCACCATTAAAAATGTGACGAATTAGCCATTAGCAGTTCCTGTATGTGGTGTACGAATGGATGTACAGACAGCTTTCACTGGATTACTTTAAAACTGAAGAAAACCTAAAATTGTGATGTTTGCAAGGCAAGTTCTGCAGTTACAAGGAGCGCCTGTTTTCTATGAGTCTCACCGAAACTAAAAATATGTGTATCACGTCTGTTTGTTCAGATTTGACAGATTTATGTATTCATTCATAAAGTTAACTATCTAAAGGCGGCTAACTAGTACTGAAACTGTGACTGTCAACTGATTTTTCACAAGGAATCCATCTTTTTAAAGGTGCTTTACCCCGATTGTAGAAGCCATGTAGTCAGAGCAGATTTCGGCAAAGTCTCGGCCCATGACGCCGTAGTAAAGCCCGTAAAACAGCATGATGACACCAACGTCCATCGAGTCCTCTGCCTTGATCCTGCACGGAGAAAGACAGATCAGCTGTCTCTTCACAAGTAGAAACAATCAATGTGTATTATCTTGCCAATTAACGCCATCTAAACTGCGCTTAGCTGAACCGAGACACATTTATATTGACAGGAATGACTTCCACTGAGTGTCCAGACTCCAACAGGCCATTATACTGTACATCCAGGCTTTACAGTCTCTTTATTAGGCTTTAAATAAAGAGAGAGATCTGCTGTTTAACTGCTGGAGCAGCCAGAGATCTGTTGAACAGCTGAGATCAAAACATAAAAACCACATATTAAATATAATGGTGGCTGTATTGAGGGTTTCTGGAGTGTCTCCCTGATTTGTTCTTCAGATTGTTTAAGAAATTAAACGACTGGTTGATCGACAGAAAAAATAGCAGTAACTATTTTGATCATCTATTAATCGCTTGGGTCATTTTTCAACCAAAACTGGTGGAAAAAAGCTAAATATTCTGTCTGTCGAGCTTCTGAAATGAGAGAATTAACTGATTGTATAATAGTTTAAGTCATTTTTTAGGTAAAAATGTCAAATATTTGCTGGTTCCAGCTTCTTAAATGTGAGGATTTGCTGCTTTTCTTTGTCATTTGTGACAGTAAATGAAGAATCTTTGGGCTTTTGAACAAGACGGCAACCTTTATCACAATTCTTACATTTTAAAGATTAAACAACTGCAAATAATCAGCAGAATAATCGATAATTTAAAAAAGATTATCGTTACTTTTTGTTTGGATGTCAACAATGTGGATGTAACTCCCTTCCCTAAGTCTATTGATGAAACGAGGGCACAGTGACGATTCAGATTCATCAATATCTGAACCTTCATACCACTTCAAGACTTCACCAGCTGCACAATTCAGGAAGACACATATTTCAGCCAGATTTTATGACTACAAGCACCTGTGCAGCTTGTAAATATGTCAAAACATTATGTGAAATTGTAATTTCCAAATGTGAAAAGGTAAATTTCATACATGACGTTTTCACGAGGGCTGCGACAACCAAAAATGACACAGCGACAACTATTCAGTTTGGGCTTTAAAAGACACTTCTGATCTACTGACTGTGAGCGGCGACGCACCTGAAGAAGACGTTGAAGCCGAACATGGTGAACATGATGGCCAGGTAGCCCAGGACGCCCACCGCATAGCTCAGCTTGTAGATTAACAGGAACCACTTGTACACCATCCTGAGAAACACAGACACCATTAATACAGCACATCTTCGTATAATGGTCGAATGGTTCCTGGCGATGGCAAACAAACAAACTGAAATGAAAGACAGCCCAGCGATGAATGTCAGGACGTCTGTCCTCGTCTCACCTCGGCGTCCTGCAGGACAGCGGCTTGCGGGTGGCTCTGAAGATGACGTAGCTGGTGACGACGGAGAACATGCCCCACATGGACAGAAACCTCCACCAGTAGAGCTTGATGGTGAAGTAAAGAGGAACCACCCACATCTGGACGAGAGTCACCAGCTGAGGAGGAGGACGACACTTTATTACACTTACTTTCTATCAAACTTTGTGAGAAGTGATTCTCCTGCTGCTTCAGCCCGACCCGTCTTCCCCTTTCCGGTCTAAATGGATGGTACACACTGTGAAACCTTCTGAGGCAGACTTATTAAAAACCTAAGTAGGACTATTTTACACATGTTAGCTCATCAGCCATGGTTACAACTCCTGAGGCGCTGACAAAGAGGAGCTTTGTCACATCTGAGCGAACAACGCCGCTGATGTCGTCAGATTTATGTCACAGTCTGGAGATTATGAATTTTAGCAGAAAAGCTGGTTATAAACTGAAGGACTGGAGTTTATAAGATGGGATATTTACTGGGCAGGAGGAAGGAATTTAAAGAATGTGTGAAACCAAACAGATATGTAGGATCCACCAGGGGAACAGTTCACGCAAAACTGATGGAAAGTCAGGTGAAGTGTCGTAGTCCACGAAACATTTCTGGAGCTTCACAGCAAAACAGAGTTGCAGCGTTCTGCTGAACAACTGAAGCAGCTGGAGACTTGAAAACAACCAGAAATGTTTTGTGGACCACGAGAATTCACCTGGCTTTTCTATCAGAACGTGCAGGAGGAGGTGATGACTCCATAAATCTGCTTCGAAATCCAGTCCATTCATGTGCAGAACTTGCCTTGGAAACATCACGTTTTTAAGTTTTCTTCGGTATCAAAGTGATCCAGTGATGTTTGTCTGTTCATGCACAGGTTCACTGCAAACAGGAAGTGCTTAAAGCTAATTCGGCAAAGTTTAAATTGACTTTTTTCCTTGTTTTTATCCGTTTTAAATCAAGTCTCCAGCTTCTTTAGGAGGAGATGATTTGCGGTGAACTTTCCCTTCTCATAAACATCAGACTGGGTCGATGAACCGTCCCTCCTCGTCTGACACAGTTCACCACTCACATTGTAGGAGCGGTGGTGCCGCTGCTTCCACTGGACCAGGACGATCTGAGCCACCACCAGCGTGGCGATGAGGATCAGCACCATCTCTGCATGCATGGCCTCGTGACCCCTGTGCTTCACGTGCAGACGCTCGTGCTGCACCCTGACAAGAGGGCAGAAACAAGCACTGTGAGGACAGGGTGGAGGCAGCTGATGCATGGAGAGGAGAAAAAAAAATGCATAATTTCAATATATGATCATATGAAAATCAGTGGACAGAAACAGGTTGTGCTCACTTCCAGTTTTCTCTGTGTGTCATCTTCAGCAGGTCGTCCTGTAACAGAGGCAGAGACAGAAATAGCAGCTGGGGGAGTCTCTCTGGACGCTTTTATGTAGGTTAACACAACTTTCCAGGCTTATTAACACGTAGCATTCAGTCAGGGTGAAGTAAATACAATAAGACGTGATGTATACTGGAGAAAAAAGGCGTTTCTTGTGTGTCTGCGCTGCCACGTCCCAACAGCTGCAGCCTGAGAACTGACAGCTCCTTCACAGCTGACCTGAACCAGGCGGCTAGCTGCAGCTAACCACCGGTTTTTGCTCATTTTCTTCGTTAAAAGAGTCGTAAATTAGGACTAACAGCTGCGTTAGTAACCCGGGCTCACTTACCTGGGGGTGCACGCCCGCCATTCCTTGTTTTTTAGCCTGCAAAGGTGCAAGCTAGCCGGCGAAACACAGCTCCGTTAGCTCTGCTGTGGCAGCAGCTTCCCCACTGCCCGACGTGCCGCGTGTATGGCAGGCCAACAGGGCCAAAAACCATACGCGTCATATAAATGGCTCATTTTGTCCCTATCACTTTTTAAAAGCATGTTTTTTTAAAAATAAATAAATGTTTTGACTTTCCAGACATATGCATTTCTGATTCTGCTGCAAAATAATGACCAAATAAGTAGTAAGAGTCACGTGGAAGATATATGTTGTGATGCGTTTTCAATATACTATAGGTTAAAATCAGAGTGTAGTGAATTTCATTGACTTTCATTGAAACATCTTGGGTTTTATGGTAAAACCCATAAATAAGTTGCATTTTTTAACTTCCATTTCCCTCGTCGTGAAGTCGGTGGGTATTTTGAACGGGTTTTCAGTTAAAGGTCCCATATTATAAAGCTTTTTCAACAACATATGTTCCAGAAAACATGTTTTTGAAGTTGTTTGCTGGAAATAGCTTTTAGGAACAGATTCTTGCCTACCTCTCCTACTATCTCTAGAAGCTATGCAATTATATAGTAAGCCTACACTACAGTTATAAGTAAACTATATTTTGCTTCTTCTTCACAAAACGTTAAGTTATGTCTTGCAAGTTTCAAGGTACCAAATTGTCATCCAGATGTGTTGTGTTGTAAACTTGAGAAAGCCTGGCCTAGCACTACTGGCCGTTCACCTCAGGCTGAGAAAAAGTACTAGCTAGCGAGAGCACGCTCGTTCAAATCTAAAACGTGGATGCTATTATTGGTAGCAAATACTGGTATACCAGGTTTCTTATTTCTTTAGCTTTATACATGCATGAATCATCATTTTTTTATTTGTTTGTTTAGGTGCACATGTGGAAATTGTGCAACAATTTACATTTACAACATTTACAGGGCTGACTACGGTCCTTTACAGCTACGGGGGACAGAGCAGTGAGTTTTATCTATAATAACCTTCTTAACTTCACTGTTCATACACCATAATAAACTAAATATAAATCAGCCAATGCCACCAATTCAGATCATATTTTTTCTTGAACATATAGCAAAGTATTTCCTAAGCAAATACTGTATATTACACATGAATAGATACAAACAGATACAATAAACATTTATTGACTGCAGTCATTGTACATAGAAATACAGTATACATGAAGGATTCACTGAATCCAAATTAGAAAAATGTGAACACAGATGTTGACATTATAGAACCTGTTGACTAACAATGTTCAATCTCCTCAGTCGTTACAGGTATTTAGCTTATAGAAGTGTCGTGAGCTGGTGCTGGGGCTTCCTTGGGGCGGAAGATACGGGTAGTGATCCCATCGTGTGTTGTACTTCGGATACGTCGGGAGTTTGAATCTTGAGACCTAGCTGGCGATGACCTCCTTGTCTGGATGCTCATATTGTGAAGACAGGTCCGGCGGGATGTTTATCTTCAGAATCTCAGCTCTGTACGATGATGGGTCGACAAAGACCTTCTCCATGATCAGGTCCATCAAATCATCAACATACCCTGTGCAACACACACACACACACACAACAACTGTTCATATATTGACATTTTGCACTTTGAATTTTGTAGTTTCTCAGGTATTTAAGTTAGTGTTTTTTGTTTATTTATTGTGTTGAAAGTACCGTTGCAGTACTTTGTGTCATGTACAATATAAATGTTTATTTTTCTGAGTGGATAAAATAAATGAACACTTACTGAACGTCGCCTCAGTCTTCACTGGTTTGGCTCTGCTCTCCCCCTTCCTGGACTTTGGAAAGCTCAGTTTGAAAAGAGGATCCCCTGATGATGTGGTGGCTTGTCCTCTATCAGCATTCTCATTGTAATGCAGTGCAGCCAGGTAGAGTCTTGGACAGTAAAAAGAAAATCAAACATGAAAACAATTGCAAGAAATGGGCAAATGTTCTCAACAAGTAATCACAGTTTAATTTACCTGCACAGCATTCCCAGATATGGATAGACCACGTTTTTTGGAGCGAACCGCAGGATAACGCTATGGAACGCCTTCAGAGAGGACGTCTGGTGGTGGGGACTGAGTTTTGCAATGTCCTTCAGGACTGTCTTTTTGGTCAGCTCCTTCTCCAGGTGGTAGAAAGCAGGAGTTGCTGAAAGACAAAAACGTTATATATTACATCATATCATATTATTGGTAATGACTGTAATTGCAGCTAATCAATATAACCAAACCAGTTGGATGAAACAAACCTGCTGAGAGCCATTTACTCTTGTCCCTTGTTCTGCGAATTGTATGGAGGCATTTTGGGAAGATGGGGACCTCATGTGTATGAACATCCTGAACATGGTTCAGGAGGGAGGTCCATTTAGCCACTCTCTCCGGCCCCGTCGTCGATGATGCAGCTGTCCAATAGACGTGGTTTCTGATGGCTGGCATCCACCTCTTTACTTTTTGGCAGTCCTTTTTCTTGCTAATTTTATCTAGTTTCTTTGAAATTCCTACAAAATCAGAATAAATATTTTTTTCAATAAAAGTTAACCCAATATGAATGTGTTGTCATGAAGCCTTATGTGTAGACTCACCAGGTACAGGCCTACAAGCTGCTTTCTGTATGTAAAAAAGCCCGCCAATACATTCAGCAAATATTTATGCAATTTCCCTCACTTGCAACACAAGGAAATATACCTTTCTCCATGTGCCAGACATCGTAGAACTGTGAGATGTTGTTCTCGCTCAGGAGTTTCTGTATTTGTGGGTGACGGTCGGTGACGATGCAGTCGAGGGTTACACCACGTGCACCCAACAATGCCAGGCTCCTCTTCAGGCCCTCTTTCTCCATGTGTGAGCTTCCACCAACCTCATTGCTCTGTCAAAAAAATCACAAGTACGGATCCATATTTAAAATGTGTGTCATGGCAAAATTTTAAAAAAGAGAAAACAGTAAAATTTCATTCGTCCCGCCCACCTGAACCAACTGGAGATCGACAACAGTGTTGGTGTTGAGGTCCATCATGGTATAGCTACCAAATTTTGCACAGTGCCCTGTGAAAACATTGTCACAATCTTGTATTGAAGTCTGTGGTATGTGTTTACGACAGTCTTCCTATTCATTTACAATCAAACATATCCTACTCTTAGCATTTCCAAAAATATACCTGGAGAGTCAGCCCTCATGTCGCCACCGAGTATGACTTTGTTTTCTTCGCTGAGCTGCTGCAACATCACCTCCTGCGAATTTTTCCATGCGTGTACAATAGCTGGTTCTATAAACATCCTGGCATGCCGACGGAACGTGTCGTACAGAAAAATCTGCAGACGCATTGCCTTGAACACCTGATGTAGACAAAAACAACAACAGGTTTTAATAATATTGAACATTATATGCCATATTCAACAATGGAGCGAGTTATTCTTTACTCATTCTTCATTTACCCTTTGAAGTTTAAAGAACGAGGCTCCACTGGTGTACACTGCTGCAGAAAGCTGTACGTTCCCAGCTGGCGTATTATCCAGAAGAGGCTGGCTTTTCCAACTTCGGGAATACTCACAATGGTTGCACAGCTGTTCCACTGATACAAATGTCCCCAGCCTTTTGGTTTTTACAGCGCATACACGCTTGCACACAGCACACACCTCAAACAGCTCCATCAGACAGGTCTCGTACACTATGTACTTCCTTATCTCCCGTGTGGAAGTGGATGCAGCATCTCTGAAAAGTTAAAATGTAGCAGGACTGCTGAAATACACACCATCCGTTTCAGGAAAAAAACTGAAAACTGATTATATACATTTAGAGAAAGATATTTCTGTAACTCACGACATGACTGTCGACTCTGTCAAAGCTGTGACCGAGTCTTCAGGGTCGTAGGTTGTATCCAGCCCTTGAGAAGCCATCATTGAGCTGCCCTCGAGAGAATCCTCCTCCTCCTCCTCATCCTCATCCTCCTCCAGGCGAGGTCTCTTAGACGGTCGCTCTTTGGATGTTGAGCTTAGAAAAGGCAGTGGGGCTATGAAGGGATCAGTGGCCGTGCCAAAATCCTTGCAGGACACAGTAGCCTGGACAGCTGTAACAAAAGTATATTTTTCATGATGACAGCACTGTTACAGTATAGATTCAAGCACTAAAGGCTGCAACAGCTCATTGTTACACTTGATCAAAAGCAATTTGCAACCTAGAACACTACAAACCTTTACTTCTGTAATGTGACTGAAGAGTCCTGGAAGAGAGTTGTGTGCCAACACTGCGTCGTTGAGGTGGCTCAGTCTGGCAGCCAGTATCCCTTGTAGGGCGAACAGGTAACTGTGATGATGTACTGGCCTATATAGAAAACAAGAGAAGCGACATCAACTTTTTCTTACGTGCATAGCTATGCCAACAGCTACATAAAGCATAACAAAGGATCACTCATAAATGAACTCCAGGAGAAGAAACTCATTACACAGAAAATTGTGCTGTGATTGTGCCGACTGGGTCTCTAAGTTTGCATGTGGAGACCATGCAGATCGCTAACTAGGAGCTAGCGTTTAGTGTTAACTTGGAAGCTAGCTGTTAGCATTAGCTTGTACTATGTGGCGAAGCACTGCTTGGTTAGTTCGTGTAAAATTGCAAAATAAACACAGCTAAATATTTGTACGGTCTAACATTTCCCTAGGACATGCACTAAATGATTTGCCAGATCAGAAACGTGCTACACAGACTGATTCTGCTGTAGCACTAACTTGTGGTGTGGTCAGAGAAGCTAGCGGTTAGCTGCTAGCCTTACCTTGTTCTCAATGGCAAACACAAAGAAACACACAGCTAGTTATTTGTATACCTACATGTCCCTCGTCTGCAGGTATTCCACGCAAAGTTGGAACTGCGCCACCGTCTAGAAGAAGTCTGTCGACAAATCCTGCCTTGTACGGACCGAGGTTGGCGAAACAGTCAGTCTCGAAGTGGTTGGCACACACGAACAGTTTTTTGCAAACTGCAGCTGGGACGTTGCCTTCAAAAATGAAATCAAGCCATGCCGCTCTTTGGTCCTCTGCGGCTGGGACACGATGGAGTGTGGCGTGCTCGTCTTTACAGCCGCCGACAGAGCACTTCTCGTTGCGCCGCCACATGGTGCTTTGGATAGAGTAATGGCGGCTCTCCAAGGCGGTGATGCTGTACCTGGTGGGTGGAGACACTGTGTGGGCGGGAATATTCAAATGATCGGTCAGTGACGTCAGTGACCGATACCGAATTTGACTCGCTCATCTGGAAACTGCAGGCAAGACGCTGTCAGACATCTGTATCTCACTCAAAAAAGCACGGATGGTCTTTATAAGTTTATATGCGTGTGGCAGCACCATAGACCCAAAATCCCAGAAAGAGTGAGTTTTTCATAATATGGGACCTTTAAATGTCTGAAATAAGGTCTGTGGTTACTACAGACTTCAGATATTCACACGTTGTTTAAATTATTATACGTCCGAGTCCAAAAAAACAGCAGCTAAATGAGACCAGAGGTCATCAGGGACAATAAGTATCATGCCAACATGGACTCATTGTTTTTCCTTTTGGCAATTTCACTTACATTTAAAAAATCACAAGTTTATTATCTTGAAAATAAAAAAATTGAAAAGTATCAAACTTGCCACAGAGCATATTTTCTGTAATAATCAAAAATTTATTTGAGCCGAGGTAGACATCGTTAACCTTATTCTTTTCATTATGATTGATTTTCATAATTTATATGCCCCTTGTAAGACTTTATGCAATGTTTTCCCCCCGTTTTATAATCTGACATCATAGTAAACCTCCTTTTATACTGCCTACAATCACATGTTGAAGACTGGTTAAAAAAAAAATGTTTCTTCCTAGCACCTGTTCCCACCACTTTAACACAACTCACTGCAAGTAAATAACACAGGACAAAGTTATTGAATATCTAGTAGTATTTCATTTACACACACACACACACACACACACACACACACACACACACACACACACACACACACACACACAAAATGAAAAAGTAAATTTTATGTTCTGGTCAATATCATGTTTTCAGGTCACTACAGTGAGAACTTTGTGTGCAGTCTTGTGGTATTTTTGTGACCAAAGCCCTGTAAAAATGACAAATTTCACAAGTAAAAAACACCATGTAGGCAAGAAAACTCACACTCAAACTTTTATTTCATTGTGGTTTGATGCAACAGTTTGATCTTTGATCAACAAATTTCTCTGCATACAAAAACTGATGAAACGATTGGGGAAAAACCCTCCTCCTGAATCGACTGAAGACGAATCGATGCAGCTCCATGTTCTTGTCCTTCCTGTCGGATGGAAGAAATATAATATATTAACCAACAAGCAGAACACTTTGATCTTATGGGTACAACTAGAACTGAATTCGCTCAGACATCCAAGGAAGGTTTGGGCCATCTTTGGTCTGTCGACCTCTGGTGGAAACTACGAATGGCAGGAAATAATGTCATCACAGCGAACTGTAGGTCGTCAGTCTGTACATTACAGCTGGACCGGATTTACAAACTGAAATATATTGTTCAAAGTAAAATACATACCAGACAAGAAGCAGCACCACGTGACACTGGAGAGTATTTATGAAGCACCTCCGGCAGAGACTTCCACCCTGAAAGTGACATGTAATAACAAGTTAGCCGATAAGCTGAGGACAAAACTTTGATTTATTCACATGTTTTGAATTCGCTCAGACATCCAAGGAAGGTTTGGGCCATCTTTGGTCTGTCGACCTCTGGTGGAAACTACGAATGGCAGGAAATAATGTCATCACAGCGAATTATGGCAGCAGGTAGAAAGATCAAGGTTGAGTTGAATTTTCTAATATAAAAAGAGGTTTCAATAAAAAGAAACAAAAAACCTACCAATTTCTCAGGCAAAACCTGAGTCGGGTTCTAGTCAAGGGTTTAGGAAATTTAGAGGTTTTAAAAAGTCAAATTAAAAGTTATTTTACGCATTTTTATAACTACTTAATGTTTACCTAATTGAATTTAACCCCGATGTTGCTCCAACTATTCATCAAGTTATAAATTAAGCCAAAAATTAGGGCAGCAACTCACGATTTATTGTCTATAGTTGTCCATAAAAATAAAAAAAATAAAAAATATATACACTATAATTTCCTACAGCCGACGGAGATTGATTCAGTTTGCTTGTTTTATTAAACCAACACACTACAACGTCACTTGATTAGTTGGGACAAGGACAAGTTTAACATTTCTAATTTTTCTTTCCAAGCTTCAATTAAAGATTACTATAATTATCAGTTGTACAGCATATAAAATATATAAAACAACTAAACAGAATTGAGTATCAGAGTTGCTGATCGAGTAAGGAGGATCAGGTGCCTCACTTGCATGCTGATCTGATAAACCAATTTCAGTATCGTGTAGTTTGTAGGGACCAAAATGTTCGTTTCACATCCTGAATCGATGTGTTTGTAATCTGTTTGTTTTTAATCCCAGCAAGCTTTTTAGCCGATTAAATGAAAGAATAAGACCTCAGGACCTTAACATAGTGATGAGACACTCACCTACTGTACTGAAGACGGATGAAGGCGCCTCAACCAACATCCACACTCCAACATCCAGCCTGAAAATGAGTTGAAATCTTTTCAGTTACGATATTACAAAACAAAAATGGTCACCATTCCCCTTCTCTACAGTCGCTCAGACATCCAAGGAAGGTTTGGACCGTCTTTGGTCGGTAGACCTCTGGTGGAAACTACGAATGGCAGGAAATAATGTCATCACAGCGACAGGATGTAAGCTACTCGAGCAAACATTGTAATCCTAAAAACATACATACCAGTTTTGCAGTCTTTGGTTGCAATCACGCCGACAAGAACTCTGATGGATGCTGAACTATCACCACCAACATGTTCATCCTGAAAGTAAAGACAGAGAAAGTTAGATCTGAAAGCAGAGGTGTGAAGTGACAAGCTGACAGATTTGTATTGTTCGCTCAGACATCCAAGGAAGGTTTGGACCATCTTTGGTCTGTCGACCTCTGGTGGAAACTACGAATGGCAGGAAATAATGTCATCACAGCGACAGGACTGTAACTTTCAGAGCAGCTACTTTATCAAAGACTGTAATCAGAAAACATACCAGCTGCACGCGCCGTGATCTTCACCAGTCACCACATCAAGACGTTCACCCTGAAAGTGAGAGAGAAAGTTAGAACTGAAAGCAGAGACGTGTGGAGACATGTTACAAAGTTTTATTTTTCGCTCAGACATCCAAGGAAGGATTGGACCATCTTTGGTCTGTCGACCTCTGGTGGAAACTACGAATGGCAGGAAATAATGTCATCACAGCGAAAAACCTGCAGGCACTTCTACAGTCACGTGGACGCAATTCAAAGATCGTTTGAAGAGACTCATCTCATACGGAGACATGTTGTTCTTGACTCATTTTTTTGGGAAAGGTTTAATTGGTATTTTGTTTGTACATGTTCAAAATAAATCAATGAGAATTTGCTCCTTTTCTCCGATGTATATCATTTTAAATTGACTAGTGTTCGACTTTTGACTGTTCAGAGGGTAAAAAGACGTCATCACTTAGGACTCCTGATCGGCATTATTCACCGTTTCAGACTTTTCATTGACATAATCAAAATATATTGGTGCTACTTAACTTTAAAGGAGGATTTAAGGGTTTTTTTTCGGTCAAATGTTGGCACAAGAACAGCTTTCACTTAATAAAAACATACTGTCATAATCCAAACTGGAAAATTAAATGATTGGCAAGTAATTCTCTTTCCATCAACTAATCAGATCAGCTCTAACGACCACATTGTGTGCTCAGCATCGAGTTAGTTTCATTTTGATATCACATAAACTCAGTAAATGTATTCATCAGCTCACCGGTACCGAGGGTCCAGTGGAGCACATTCATTTCTGCATCGCATCTTCCATCGTTGAGCAGCTTCTGTACGGTGTCCCTGAAGGTCATTATCCACCTGAGAACAAGCAAACTTATAATTCAATAAACGTATAAAACAGCTTTTAAATTAAAAGTGTTTTTCTTGTAAACAAAAGCAAAGATCAGTAAACTCCTAATGATAACAACGCTCAGACATCCAAGGAAGGTTTGGACCATCTTTGGTCTTTAGACCTCTGGTGGAAACTACGAATGGCAGGAAATAATGTCATCACAGCGTAGACGGACACGTGGTTCAGAAAGTCAGGAGGGAAAATATCTTAATAAAATCATCTCTGACCTTCTCGGACCTGCGGGCAACAGCGCCGAGGTGACGCCGGCGTCCTCGGGTCAAAAGAGCGGCAAAGACGAAACATTTCACAACCTGAAAAGGAAAAATTTTTTTTGATGAATTCAGTTAAATGCATGTTATTCGTTATAAAAGTGTTCGCATCAAGAAACATAACTTCATCGTATGTCTTTTTCTTAAATTATGCCATTTATAGAAATCTTTAACATGTCTTAACCTCCTTTTTTCTTCTTTTTAAAATAAATGTATCTTCTTGAATAGGTACAAGCACTTTAAATATATATTGTTTGAGTTTACTTTTCATAAAACCTGTTGAGTCTCAGTTCACGTGCTCACGTGTTCCTCTGCTACAGAAACAAACACTGGTGTGTTTCATGGCTTCATCTCTTCACCAGTGAACGTTTTCTTTAAACAAAGTTTATTTATATGTTCTCTATATCACATAGTATCAAACACGAGGCCTTTCTTTAACCTGCCACTGATGATATATAGTTGTAACAGCAGTGAAATGAAGAAAAACCTCTTTAACTCTTTAAACACGTTGAGTTTAGTCGCCAGCAGCGATATTTTGGACAACGTGCAGACGCGATGTTTCTGAGACAATCTACCTCCATCCGTTAAATAAACTCATCATCTGTGCTGGATATCGCCGCCGTATCCTTCTACACACTGTTCTCAACACGCACAAGCTTTTATTTGCTGTGTGAAGAGTCGTTTTTAAAGTATATTTACCGGTAAAGTCGGAGAGAGTCGCGACTCCGCAGCTCGTCCGGATCCTCCGCAGCGTGAAGTGACTCCGGAAGAGCGCTCGCTTCTTTTTGTTCCAAAATGGCGGCTGGTGAACTGGGTAATGGCGCCGCACCGCCCCCTGCTGGACTGGAGGCTGAACAGCAGACAACTTTCACTGCCCAGTACTCACTGATTTATCCAAGTACTCTTTACATACCGTGTTATTATGATGATGATGATGATTACTATTATTATTATTTTTATTATTATTATTATTATTATTATTATTATTATTATCACTATTATTATTATTATTACTATTATTATTATTATTATTATTTAAAGTGAAAGTCACCCATACAAAGTGATAGAATATAGGTAGTAAGTACTGTACTTAAGTATTTCCCATTTCCTGCTTCTTTATACTTCCACTTCACTACATTTTGGAGGCAAATATTGCTACTTTTTACTCTACTACATTTATTTGATTACTTTACTTACTAGTGACTTTACAGATTAAATGCTGCATCAGAGCCAAAGTAGAACAATTTCAATTTAATTCACTTTATTAGCGATAATAATGATACAAATCAATATAACTAAATGTAAATATATATATCATTTACTTTTACTTGTACTTTTGATACTTTAGTACATTTGATATAAGATATTTTAAGACTTTTCAAGTACTATTCATATGGCAGACTTTCACTTTCACCAAAGTAATATTTTGACATGATATCTTTATTTTTAGTCAACTATGACTTTTGGGCACTTTTTACAATATATGAACAGTAGTTAAGTAAAAGTCTTGTAGTATCTGATTGATATTTAAGTATAAAAAGTAATTTACTTGCAATTAATGTACTAATGTACAAAAGTACGAGTAAATTTAAATTATACCCATAAATACATGCTGTATACAGCTGACAGATAATCAAACCGATGAAATAGACTAGTTTAAAAAAAATTGCCTCTGCACAATCTGCAAAGTAACTCCTGACTAAAGTAATCAAATAAATGTAGTGGAGTAAAAAGTACAATATTTGCCTCTGAAATGTAGTGAAGTGGAAGAATAAATAAATAGGAGATGGAGATATTCAAGTAGAGTACAAGTACCTCAAATTTGCACTACAGTACAGTACCTGAATAAATGTGCTTTGTTACATCGCATCACTGCTAATAAGACATGTATGAAATGATATTTATAAATAATATATATGAATATTATCACAAGTATTGAGAAAACTATATTAACAAAGCAATTTTATCACATGACCTGCACGCAGCACAATATATTTAGCAGAAAAAACGTGACACAAAAAGGTAACAATAGTAATATTTAATGAGTCTGAATAATCGTAATAACAACAATGAGACAGATTTGAGGAAACTGTACAAAAATCAACACATTTTGGAACGTGAGGAGGTGAAAACTGAAAAAAAAGTGGCATCTTAAAGAAACAAATAAAGAATAAAAAGACATGATTTCACAAATGAGTTATTGTTCGGTGACACTTTTCAATTTGTTTGAAAAAATGATGTGTTTTTACGTTTTTAAAAGAGAATTATTAAGAGCTGATACGAGTGAGAGCAGAGGGGAGAGAGACATCGTCACACACAGAGAGAGAGACTCACACGCCCTCACTACTGTAACTGACAGATGGATGAACCAATCACCTCTCTCCTTTTCTCCCTCCTCTGGCTCCTCATTGGTGGATGCTGGAGCGAGGCCTGATGGCCGCCCTCCCTCTCTCCCTCCCTCTCTCCCTCCCTCTCCCCCTCCTCGGCCTGGTGGTGCTGCTGCTGCTGCAAGCTGCTGGTGTTGCCGTGACGATGATATCCTCCCCCTCCCACTCTCTCTCTCTCACACACACACACTCACACACACACACACACACACACTCACACACACACACAGTAAAGAGGAGAGGGAGCAAACAAGACGCTATCATGACGCGATGGCTTCAGGCTGGAAAACAGGAGCTCAGTGATCACCTGCGACTGAGGGGAACATGGTGAGTGCTGGCTTTCTTTCTTTTTGAGGAGGGCGGAGGGGTGGAAGGATGGATTAGATGGATGGAGAGGAGGGTGGATGGATGGATTTATGGGTGGAGGAATGTTTGGGGATGACAGCAGCATCTGTAGCGTGGTGTGCCTTCCTGAGAGAGAGGGATGAAGGAGGGAGGGAGGGAGAGGAGGGAAGAGGGGAGAGACGGAGCTGTGATGGAGGACATGAGGATGGACAGATTGCAGGATGAACGAGGGTGGAGTACGAATGAATGAACGAACGCAGGAACAGACTGATTCACCTCAGCTTCACAGCAAATACAAGTGTGTGTGTGTGTGTGTGTGTGTGTGTGTCAGGCCTGTGAGTACAGCACATTAGCATCCTGTGTGCTAACAGTAACAGGAGGTACGTCACTTCTGTGAACAGAAACTGGGCTCATCCACCCTGATTTTTGTAGCTATGGGTACTGACCGGGCACAGGCCCACGGGCTGGAGGGGTCAGGAGGCCCTGAGACCAGAGCCGCTGTAGGAATTATACACATTGACTTATGGAAAGTCAATCAAACCACTATTATGAGACACAGAATGACCAAATAAAGACAGAAAATAACCACTAAGCAATGCAAAATGACCTGAGACAGACCACAAAGAGACACGGAGCAACTGCAAAGAGACAGACACTAACCACAAGAAACCACGACAAAGAGACAAAAGACGACAAAAAAGTGGTGCAAAAAGACCAGAAAGAGACACAAAACGACCACAGAGACACAGAACGACCACAAAGACACACAGAACGACCACGAAGAGACAGAGAACGACTACAAAGAGACACAGAACGACCATGGAGAGACACAGAAAGACCATGAAGAGACACAGAAAGACCATGAAGAGACACAGAACGACCACGAAGAGACACAGAACGGCCACGAAGAGACACAGAACAGCCACTGAGAGACACAGAAAGACCACGAAGAGACAGAGTGACCACAAAGACACAGAAAGACCACGGAGAGACACAGAAAGACCACAAAGAGACACAGAACGACCACGAAGAGACAGAGAAAGACCACGAAGAGACACAGAACAACCACGAAGAGACACAGAACGACCATGAAGAGACACAGAACGACCACGAAGAGACACAGACGACCACATAGAGACACAGAAAGACCACGAAGAGACAGAGAACGACCACGAAGAGACACAGAACAGCCACTGAGAGACACAGAAAGACCACGAAGAGACAGAGTGACCACAAAGACACAGAAAGACCACGGAGAGACACAGAACGACCACGAAGAGACACAGAACGACCACATAGAGACACAGAAAGACCACGAAGAGACAGAGTGACCACAAAGACACAGAAAGACCACGGAGAGACACAGAACGACCACGAAGAGACACAGAACGACCACATAGAGACACAGAAAGACCACAAAGAGACACAGAACGACCACGAAGAGACAGAGAAAGACCATGAAGAGACACAGAAAGACCACGAAGAGACACAGAAAGACCACAAAGAGACACAGAAAGACCACGATGAGACACAGAAAGACCACGAAGAGACACAGAACGACCACGAAGAGACACAGAACGACCACGAAGAGACAGAGAAAGACCACATAGAGACACAGAAAGACCACGAAGAGACACAGAAAGACCACGAAGAGACACAGAACGACCACGAAGAGACACAGAACGACCACGAAGAGACACAGAACGACCACATAGAGACACAGAAAGACCACGAAGAGACACAGAAAGACCACATAGAGACACAGAAAGACCACGAAAAGTCACAGAACGACCATGAAGAGACACAGAACGACCATGAAGAGACACAGAACGACCATGAAGAGACACAGAAAGACCACGAAGAGACACAGAAAGACCACATAGACACAGAAAGACCACGATGAGACACAGAAAGACCACGAAGAGACACAGAACGACCACGAAGAGACAGAGAAAGACCACATAGAGACACAGAAAGACCACGAAGAGACACAGAAAGACCACGAAGAGACACAGAACGACCACGAAGAGACACAGAACGACCACGAAGAGACACAGAACGACCACATAGAGACACAGAAAGACCACGAAGAGACACAGAAAGACCACATAGAGACACAGAAAGACCACGAAAAGTCACAGAACGACCATGAAGAGACACAGAACGACCATGAAGAGACACAGAAAGACCACGAAGAGACACAGAAAGACCACATAGACACAGAAAGACCACGATGAGACACAGAAAGACCACGAAGAGACACAGAACGACCACGAAGAGACACAGAACGACCACATAGAGACAAAATGAATACCAAACGACTGAGAGTCCTGGCAGCAATGACCAATCACATTTTAGAAGGCTTTGGTTGCTACAGGTAAACAGTGTGTGTGGGAGGAAAACAGGCTTTTTTATAGAAATGTATAAGATTTCCATGTTACATTTACGTTGCTCAGTTAAGAAGAAATAGAAAATAAAGTGATTTCTTAAAATCTGATCCAACATGATTCTTCTTCATGCAGACAGAGGGGGGGGGGGGGGGGGGGGGTCTGCGTCCTGGCGCCCTCTACTGACCAGCCACCACTGGGCTCATAGTCGAACAAAAGCCCGATGGGTTCTGAGATTATGAACCTGGTGATATCTTTGCATGAAGACTCTGCATAATAACATTATTAGGTGTTAAATGATTTTAAGAAATGTCACCAAAACACAGACAGACAGATTATAGAGAGAGGGCGAGAGACCTGCAGCAACACCGAGTGATTAAACTGAACCAGAGAGACAGAGTGACCGTGAACTTTCCCATGGGAAAATGAAGAGAATGAGATCACATTACCAGTGTGTGTGTGTGTGTGTGTGTGTGTGTGTGTGTGTGTGGTGTGTATAGTATACCTCAGCTGTATCTTTCTCTGTCACTGTGACGTCACACAGCAGATTCACTGACCAGCTCCTCAGAAACTGGTTTGACTCTTGCAGTTCACCTGGAGCTGATCCTCATCGAGCGCCTGTCATTTTAAAATACAGAATCTCAGGACGATGTAACCGAGAAGACGTGAGTAGGTTTCCAATCAGCTAAGCGTGTTTCAGTTTGTAAGATTCCTCGTCTCACATCAAAATGTGAAATAATGTTTTATTGTGAAGACGGTGCTACAAGATTAAACAGACAAGAAATAGCAGATTAATGTTTAAATTTATTGCCGTGAAATTGAAAACTATATCAGTATTAACATACACTCTGATGTGACTTCCTAACAAAAATACAAATGTGTCTCCTGACAAAACAATGCCAACACTGGGTGCTGTTTTGTGGATGCATTTTTGATGAATCATTAAAAAATAGATTGTGTTTCCTGCAACTGCTTCACAATAAAAGCTTCCCCCTGTTTCCCGAGTTGAATGCTTTTAATGTGAAGCAGCAGTAGTAGAAAATTAGCATTAGCAGTAAAAGTACGTGTCCACAGAGGCACGCGACACTTCCCAGCTTTGACCAAAACAGACTCCACCCTCCGTCATCCACGCAAACACTCCCTGGCTTCACCCGATTGGACGAACGCCCCTTGATGGCGACAGGAAATTTTCTCTTATTTTACAAAACAGCTCAGCAACCTGTTTCTGAAAACAAATCGTTTCAGAAACTGAGTTTGATTCGACAAAGATTTTAAGGATTCTAACCTTAATGTTGTAACCTTTAATTGGTCATAAGTGCAAAAATACACACATGAAGTTTTGTTCTGATGTGCAAACTCAAAACTCGCAACTTGCACGTACATTTGAATAGAAATGTAGATAAATAGATGAATATATGTTGAGTGAACTGTGTGGAGCAGTGATTCCCAGAGTGTGGCAGTACTGCAGGTGGGCAGCAGAAAAAAATGAGACGTTTTTTGATTTTTCAATTTTGTAAGTTTGAAATTGTCTTAAAGTAACAAGAACTGATAAAAAAAAGTTGTTAAATTCTATTTAATGCTTCATTTATCCGAACTTTAAAAAAAAAAAAAGTATGATGTCACGATTCTGAAGTCTGCAAGCCTCCTACAGACCTTAACCTCCACCCGACCGTGGAGATTGATCTCAGTCAGTTGCAGGAGGGCAGCATTGCTCAACTGGGGATCAGACTTTTGGCACAACATCGATACGTATCCTATATCGCGCCGATGACGGGAACACAGATGTGGTTAAAAGTTTGGGTCGGCCCCAAAAGATTTTCCCAATTTCAAATTCAGCTGCGTCATTTTTTAGGTTTCGAAAGAAAGAAAGAAAGAAAGAAAGAAAGAAAGAAAGAAAGAAAGAAAGAAAGAAAGGGTTCATTTGTCTCTCGCTCTGTAAGTGACAGTTACAAACAGTCACCACAGAATCACAAGGCCCCCGACACACACACACACACACACACACACACACACACACACACACACACACACACACACACACACACACACACCCTGCAAATAGAGCCTCAGTGTCACCCCATAATCCTTTGCAGCACTGTACTGCAGCATTCAATACTTGAATGAAAGTGTGGGGGTGCAGCAGTTATGGGAGTGGAGAGTGAATTTTCCTGAAAAAATGAGATAAGATGAAAAAATCCATGCGTGTGTGTGTGTGTGCGTGTTTGTGTGTGTGTGTGTGTGTGTGTGTGATGAGCCTGTGTGTGTCAGACAGACATAAAGTGTGTGTGTGTCTGTGTTAGGCCACTCTGATGTCAGAAAGGTTGTGTTTTCTGAACAGAGTATTTGAGGGGGGAGGTGTTAAAACAGGATTATGAACAAGATCACAGGCAACTCATAACCATAATCCCTCCCCTTTATAAATTATTCAACAGAATAAAAAATATGAGCCCAAACATGGGGCTCATGTTTTTACACACAGATGTGGTAAAAATAAAAAAATACAGTCTGGTAGGGAGACACAAAACAGTAAACAAGGGAAAAATGACACAAAGGAAAAGAGATATGATGGAGAGAAGAACGGCTGTCAGAGATGAGAACAATTTTAAAATTAAAGGGGAACTAATACTAATAATAGTAAGGGGTAAATGTTGAAGGTTTAATTGGAAACAGTCAGAAGAAGATCTTTAGTGTAACTTATAAATTGCTGCTCATATTTGTGTGCACTCGAAGATGTAAAACATTTACAAAATATATACAAATAGTGCAAGTTATTCTGTTTACACTGTTAGCTGCCCAATATTGAAATTTACCAATTTTCTATCAAAATTTTCCACACAATAATATCTTTTATGTAGCATTTATTTATACTGTTAACTATTACATACTGCAACTTTAGTCAATATTATCAATACTGTAGTTAAAGTGTAGTATCAGGTATGTATCTTACTTCTCTATTTCTACTAGCAAAATAACTAAACGTAAATATAGATGTCATATAGTTTAATGCAACATTTTGACAGTTATTATATATTTTATTACTTGTATATTTATTTTGACTCAAGAGTCAGGTGCAGATCCAGACCTTCTGGAGGAATAAACACCGGGAGTCTCATCAGATTCAGCTCTGATCCGGAGCCGTTTACCGACGGGAGGAGAGCTCAGAGATTACTTTGTAACTTCTGGGCTTAAAAAGTGGATTTATCTTCACTCCTGTTTATCAACCTGACTGCAGCAGTGATCCATGGATGTGACCTGCATTTTTTGAGTGTTTATAACCGTTACCTTTAGTGAACTTGTGGATTTCTTTGGTTTGAACATTGTTTAGCATCGTCAGCCTTTGGGATAATGTAAGTACGAGTCATTTTTAGACTTTTTAATGCAGATTTCTCACATATTATATTTTTTAAAAAGTGTGGAAATGTAAAAGAAAATCTAGCAAAAAAGTTTTTTTTAACCTCGAGATACTTGACAAAAACAAGCTGAAGTTTGTTTAAATGTATTTTCTTTCATGTCAGCATCTGATCAACATTTTCAACTTGCTTATAAAAGACAAAAAAAAACTAAATTAACCATAAAATTGTCAATAAAACGACTCTTTTACTACTTCCGACATCTGTTAGGGCCACTTCTGCAGAACATGTCCGATGCAGCGTGCATTTTAAAGTGGTGTGGCATTACAGATGTTCGTCATTCACACTGATCCTACCTCCTCCTCATCACGTCTGTCTCTTTCGTGAACTGGGACACTTTGAATCATCAATGTGATTGCTTCAGCTCTGTGAAAACGTGAGAGCGCGCACACGCTGTTAAATTTAGGATTTTAGGATTAAAGGGGACCACAACTGCTTCACTTTCTGTTGTCTCTTCCACACCCCTCCCCATGCAGTCTGTCGCCATGGAAACCACAGCCTCTCTTTTTCCATCACTTTGAAGACATTTTGGTGACCTACATTTCTGCTCCTCGAAGCTCTTTATTGGTATCGTACTCCTCATTCACCTCCCTCTGTTGATCCGACATGCAGCACAGCCCTCCACCCCCACCTCCCCGTCTGCGGATCGTACCATCTGTATCTGCTCCTCACTGCAGAGCGTACCGTCTGGGAGGTAATTAGGGGTGTGCAGGGATCTAATGCGCCACCTGGATGGAACGTATGGGCATTCCTATAGTGGGGAAGACAAGCTGTTGACGTGTTGTCTGTCACGTTGTCGACTTCATTATGAACTAATCTCACACATTTGAAGACAAAAATATCACATTGTCTGATTTCAGTGTTGGACAGTTGTCAGTTGAGGGAAACACCATCAGGGCGATGCAGTCTGGGGTTTTCCCAGTCACCTCTGGGTAGTCTGAATCCTCTCGGTGTTCCATCTACTGGTGTTTAAAGGAACTGCAGCTAAAGGGCACAAAAACTGACACTGTTTGATAGTGGAAATACATTTAAAATAAACCTCAGCTGTCTGATTCTACATTTTATTTCACATTTACATTAAACAATAATGGACATCATTCAAAATTCAATAACCTCCTTGTTCAGTTGACTATATAACAGTGCAAATATTTAAAGCCCCCATGAAGTCAAAATCGATGCCTGCTCTTGCTCTATATCTCATCAACAACACCCAACAATGGGGAGACTGTACACGCATTAATCGTCCAATAAACACTCTTTCAATTTTTATGACTCTGCCAGGGATGAAGAAGGATGCCAAGAGAGCAAAGTGTTTTTTTGTTTTTTTTTCGGGACAGGGTGTCACAGTTTACTGAACAAACACACAACTTTATAACTTTAACCACTGATTTGCAGAATCAGTGATTTGCAAAAATAAACCGACCTCAACCGTGTTGAGGGTGTAAAGAAAATCGTTTGAAATCAATTTGGGATCTCGTGGCTTCTTACACCAGACGAGCTGCATGGAACCACTTAATGTTTTTTTGGTTGGTTTTTACTTTTTCAGTTCCCAGCTACTTCACTTGTTTAGTCGATAATAATATACATTTTCATTTTTGGGTGAAGTGTTCCTTTAATTCCTCCAAAAGTTCCAATTCCTGTAGCAGAAGCACTTCTTTAAACATAAAACTCATTAAGCGTGGCAGAGAAGAACACAGCCAAGAAGTTGTTTTTTTTTTAACATCCATGTTTATCTGCTTTTCCACCTAATCCTCGTCTCTCTCTTCTCTCCCCAGCAAACTGTCCTCAGTTTGAACTCTCTGTGAATTAAATCTACACCGACGTCTGCTCCTTCAAATCAGACGTGAAGAGGATTGACTTTTTGGTATATTGCTCTGGGAATAGACAACACATGGAAGCAGACGGGCGTTGTAATTGGAAGATTTGCAGAGTTTGGGATGCCTTTACGCCTTTTCATCCAACAGGACTGGACCACAGGCTCAATTAAAGGGCATGTCTGACATGTTATCCCTCCCTCTTTGTGTCAGAGAAATCAAGGAATTAAAGCTCTGACAGCAGTGGATGATTGAACATTAAAATTACAGAAAAAGAAGACCTACATCTGATTTCTTTGAACTTTTTCCTGGGTGCTGTGTGGAAACATCCTGGAGCACCTGGATGTTTAATCCCTCAGATTTGACTGCAGGCTCCAGACAGGTGTGTGTGTGTGTGTGTGTGAATGTTTAGCCCTTGACAGCAAAAGCCATGCTCAGCCTAAGATCCAACTCGTGCCAGAGGTCATCATAAGGAGTTTGTTTGAATGCTTTGCCCTTTCCCTCACAAACACACAATGGAATAAAGTGTGAAACAAGGGGTTGACAGAAGCGAACAATACAAGCAGACAGTAGGAAACCTTGTACCTGAACATCCAGCCCCTTCCCCTGGCTGCCGTGTGGAATAAGGGGTGTGTTCGGAGGTTCACCCCCACCAGGCTGCCACTTGTAGATGGAGGCCCACCAACACTCCCCAGATAGCAGCAGTGAGGAGTGCACCGTCCTGGAGGCTCCGCCCGGCAAAAACGCCTGCCCGCAGCATGCAGGGAAGGTAGGAAAATATATCTGTCAACCAATTCACACACACGACAACAAGCAAAAAGCTGAAATCCAGCAGTGAGATTGTTGATGAAGGTTCTCAGTCATCCAGGTCATGGTAATTATAAGTGCTTCTCACCTCTCATCCAAGAGGTTTCTTCACTTCTAACTAACTGGAGGGGAGTTGCAGGCTTTTAAGCTCTGTGTGGGAGTGTCCTTACAGAGTCGTTAAGGACA